>NW_024962254.1:7441628-7707511 GCF_019238085.1 Lagopus leucura
CAGTTTGTTCACTGCTGGAATTTTGCAGCATGTAAAGATAAGAGTTGTTTTACAGTGAAATCAACCTGGCAATCTGGTCCCAAAAGGTCACTGGGGAAAAGTCTTTAGCACCTCTTGTAGTTGTGTTTTGTGAGAAACAGCTTTGTAGAATGCATTGTTCAGCAGAACCTCAGAATAATGATGCATTATTCTTATATGGAGAAAGAGCCACAGTACCCCGCATTCCTTGCCATACTACTTTAAAACTTCTATGTGCACCATTTCTTATTTATTTTCATCCTTTTTCCTGTTTTTATCTTAAGGTTCTTAGATTTGACTTTTATTAACTGCTACAAGGCAGCAACCGAAAGATACACCTTATACTGCAGTATTTGAACTGTTCAAGGAGAGGCACAAGCTCTTCAATATAAAAGGAATGTCTAAATCTAAGAGACAGTTTGCCTGAGGCTTTCAAAAAATATTCCCCAGGTGCCAGCACATAGAGAGTACCAACAGCTCCTGGTGCGAAAGCAGAGTGCAAATGCACATTATTCTCAACTCAAGTTTGTACGAGGATAAAGGAGAGGGGGATTGAATAAAAACACTCCTGTGAATAAACCAGTCTGTTTCTGTAGATAAGTTTTTTTGGAAGAGAGTGCAGTGTAGTACAAGAAGCAGTTTTGCATGGGCGATGCTTCTAGTGCAGGCGATGCTGTTAGGAAAGTAGGGCATTTTGAGCATATGAAAGAAAGAGGTGTGCTTGGCTTCATTAGAGATTCTAGTCACTTCTGTAGTACCAGACAAGAGAGACAATGTATTTTGCATGTTAAGACACTTTATTCATTCCTTCTGTTTCACGTATAGGTTAAAACATTTTTTTTCCTTTAAATGAAGGTATCGGTGCAATACAGTAACATCTTTCAGATGTACTTTTACAAGAGAGCTAAAAGGCAGAATTATTTTAGATTTGCTTTGAGCTTTGATTTAAGAAAGGTCTTTTCACCTACAGCATCTTTTTCTCTGCTACCGTTATTAGACTATTTCAAGCTTTATTAATGCATTTCCTCTCCAAGGCAGTCTCAACCAGAAGTGCTGTTCATAGCTTTTCCCACTGCGATACCTGGAATCTTTTCTACAAGTTTCAATATCAAAATCTTATTTTACCTTATTTTTTTCTACTCCTCCCAGCCCAGAATTCAGTTTTTCATGGCCTGGAGTGTTTGGCAGCACTCTGCAGCAACATCTGAAAAGATGCCACCAGAAATTTCAGGCCGGTGAATCCAACACAACTTTTGTTGTGCAGCTTATGTAGAGGATATCAGCATCTCCAGAAGGACTGGAGTTCTGTAAGTGAATTGTTGTAGCCCAGCTGATAAAGCATATTGAGTTTCTGGAAGAGTTTCTAAAAAGTTTTGTACTGATGTTTATTAGAAGTGTGAAGTTATGAAGTGTTCTATATCAGGTTTTATTTTGTCCACAGAAAGGGTCTCTGCACACAGCAGTGTTTTTGTAATTGTAGATAGGTGGGTGGAATTTCAGGCTACGTTTTCTCTGGTAGTGTTTAGAGTAAGGATGCCTGGAGGATTTTAATTCTTTTTCACTAAACCTTTTTTTTTTTTTCCCCTCATTCACTTACTCTGCAAAGTCTGATGTGTGCTTCTCAGAGGTAGATACTGAGGTCTGTAATGTCCCACCCAGACTACTGTTGGATTAATTAATACTGAAAGCAGTTCCTTGAAGAGTTTTACCCTGTGACCTCAGGCCAGCCATCTCACCCATTAAGCTGGGCTCCAGGAACAGGAATGGGGAAAGCCCTGCTCAGGATCTAAGAGGTTTTTAAGGAAAAAGGGAACAATTACTGTTATCTTCATAGTAATATGTAAGTTTTATATATATATATATACATGTCATCAGCAATATAAGTTATGTTTTTCACTTGGAGAAAGCTGGGATGAACAAAAATCAGTTCTGAAAGAGAGGTTCTCAGGATCCCATTTTTTACTATCTTTTTGTACCGGGACAGGATTTGTTCTTTGGAGTTGAATACACAATTTCCCACCAAAGCAAAAATCCACAGAGTAATCTGGAATCATGTTTCTTGCCATACTTTTTTTTCAGAGCCATCCCAGTTTATGGCTGAAGCTGAACTCACTGTAAGAAACAAGAGCCAGCAGAAGGGAGGAGACTAATGCATCTACTCTCTGAATGCCTCAAAAATCAATAAATAGAAGAAGTCACACTTCTGTGTGAAAGGCATTTGTATATTCTGATCTGTGAGAGTTTCCAATCTCTTCAGCTTTACTCGTTAGCACAGAAATTTGATTTCATTATTGCAAGAGAAAAGTGTACAATAAATGCAAGTTGAGTATAGCACAGTGCCTGAAAACTGATTTCTTCACTGGCTGCAAATTGGAGTAATTCAGTTGATTTGGTTAGCATCATATGGCTTGAAGGTCAGTGCAGAATTGGTCTCTTGCATTATTAATGACTGAATAGCAAAAGTGGGGAAAAATGAAAAGAAAGAGGCTGCTTTATGTATGTATGTAGGCATTACACAGTTCTTTGTAAGTTAAAAAAAAATGAAAATGCTCGAGTACAGTTGGGAATAGCACTTGCTTAGGAAGATTTCTGTCTGATACAGTTCTCTCATTGATATTTTGGACTTAAAGAAGTATAATTCTGAATTTGTGCAAAGAAAAGCTCAATATTGCCAGTAATTTACATTAAAAATGCAATTTTTGGTTCCATTAATAATGCAAAAGGTTCTGTAGAATGTGAAGATGGAAGAGATCGCTGATAAGTGTAGTTAATAACTCAAGATAAATGTAACTTAAATATTGAAGCATTATTAAAACTCAGAAGTGTCATCCTGACAGTGACTTCTAAACCATCAGGACTAATCCTTTTAATTTTGCCCAGATCTGACTCACTTGGAGCTGAAGATGCTAAACGCAGAGGCAGAGCTGCTGTTTGCCTGTTGTCTGGTGCTCATCAGTGCTCTCAGAAGTTTAGATCCGATTCAGTTTAAAAAGTCAACTAGTCCCACTCCAGATTGAGAGGCAGCAATTACCACTCTGTCTTTCAGAATGAGTACAGTCATGATATCCCAGTATTGTAATTAGCAGTGTTGATGAACATAATGCGTGGCATTTTCCAAAGAGCCCTTACACCCTGTGATTGTGTTTAAAAAACCCAGAGGCAGCTGTTTGTGTCTTCTGACTACACTGGTTCTGCACACACTTAATTAACAGGTTAATAGGCAGAGAGCTATATGAAATCTTCATTTTGAGGTGCTTCATTAGATTTGGTTGGGTTTTACAGCACTGATCCAGAGTTAGAGCAGAATTCGTCCTTCATGCTGTTAATTGCATCCTGTTATTATGTTGTTGTTCTCACGTCAGTCATTTTCTCTGCAGCAGCTTAAGATAAGGCACTGTTCTGACTTCTCTTGTTAATGGCTTTCAAGCTGCTTCAACTCTTCGCCCGTTGCATAATCCAGTAAAAACCTTATGCATACACAGAAAAACTACTTAATACTTCCAACATAAAGATAACACATGAAAGAGAACGGGCACACTTTTTTCATGATAGAGTAGCTAATTCTTTTGGTGGTAGCAGTTATGTCCCATTCATTCAGCAGCACACATTAAGTAAGACTGCATGGCCTCTTGTGCCCCGTAACATGTTTCACTGCTTGTATTTGCTGAGTGCTCAGGGCACGGGCACAAAATACTACGTTCTCTGAACTCAAATAGTAAATATTCAAATAGAAGTACAATGCATCATTAAGTAAAATTAACATTTGCATCTTAAATGCCTGCGGCATGGATGCTGTTAGGATGATGCTGATGGAGGAGACTGGAGGCCCCTTGGCTGCAGCCTGACATGGGATGCTGAAGCATGCGTGCCCTGCTATGTTGGTGAGCTTGGTCTTGGCTGCTACTGCACTCAGATACAAGTGCAAGCAAGAAGAAATCTGTGCACATCCCATAGAATGCCTTCTGCACAATGTTGCGCTGATGAGCAGCATGATTCCAACTATTTGCAATCAATGAAAGTGATAGGTTGATGGTACTTTATGGATTCAGGTAGCTTCGTTTAAGATAGGTAATACATTTATGTGATCATTGCTAACACTTTTATTTTACAAACGCCTAAAAGGTGATACACTTGTCAACACAGAAGCACAGTCACAGAAAAGCAGTGATTTCCTGATCAATGAGTGTTATGTGCTGATCTCGCTGCCATTTGCTCCTCACTGTCTCCTAGAGCAATCCAGTTTATACAGTGGCAGACATCCCAGTATCATGATTTTTACATAAATTTGGTAGCAGACACATCCCAAATCTACCAAACTGTTCAAAACTTCTGGTGTGCATCTTGCTTAGGCAGTAGGGGGAGCTGCAGAACTCAGCTCTCATCTCCAGAGCACCCACCCATGTGGCAAGTGAGCCCACTATCCTCTATCTTCAGACCACATCCTGACCCCGGATGGCTGGATGTCACCAGTTCAGTGATTGGAACCGATTCTTGTTAATCTGAGCCTTTACTTTAGTTTTCTTTTTCAGATTGTGTTTGGTTGGCTTCCTGTAGTTGCCTTCGATGTCCTATTCATCAGAAATGGACTTGAAGTTCAAAAAGGAAGAAAATGATTTTTCTATCAGGTTAAAGAGGCACAGATGGAGATTCACAGAAACTGAAATCTTAAGAGAGTGACTGTGACTAGACACCAGAAGATCAATTTGCTGACTCGTGTTACATCCATCTAATATATCAGTCCATTTTTATTGTGCATTTCCTACAATTAATCTATCATTTCATAGTAACTAGCGAGTAACTTCCAAACATCATTTATGGGCTTTGTAATTGAATTCCAGTTTGCCTCCCAGTGCGACTTTGTACAGGAATAAAATACAAAGTGAAGTAATAAAAATAGCCTAGCAAATATAAAATTCACAAATCTAGCATAACGAGGCATAGGACTGCACTAAAGTATGTATAGATTAACACCGTTTTCTTGGTTAGAAAAGGGGATCTGATTTAGTGTGAAGTCACAAGTCATTGTTTTGATGTTTACCAATCACAGGACTGAAACTAACTTCAGGGAAATACATAAAAGGTACTGCTACAAAACAAGATTAGAATTGATTATTTAAATGAATTGTTCCTGCTTGCTGATGTAAATCATGATTAAAATGGGTGACCTAAGTCACTTCTCTTTAGATAATGTTGACCAGCTTAGATCCTGGCAGTTCGAGTCCGGAGACATTATTTCCTCTCTCAGAATGACAGAACTGCCTCCAGTTAACCACAATTACACTTCAAATCCAATTTCCTTCACTAATTTTTCAGGATGTTTCTTTTTGTCCCTCTGCTTGAACAAAGTAAATTCGTAGCACAAGTTATCTAATTACTGCTTCCTTTAGCTTCTTTATTTACCCTGCGTATTGATTTTGATGTTTTTGGTCTCAAATATCTTTTATTTATCCTTCCTCACTGTAATGAT
Source organism: Lagopus leucura (assembly GCF_019238085.1). Classification (NCBI taxonomy): domain Eukaryota; kingdom Metazoa; phylum Chordata; class Aves; order Galliformes; family Phasianidae; genus Lagopus; species Lagopus leucura. Next base: position 7,447,114 of record NW_024962254.1, read on the forward strand.
GCTTTCCTTGTCAGCTCTTCTCAGCACTGTGCAGGAGGAGGGTATTGACAGATGTAAGCACTGCATCTGCTATGGTTAATGAACCTCTCTCATCAGCAGAGCATGGCGATGGGTGGTGAATACTCTTGACTAATTCCAATGCAAAAATTAGGACAGTTGAGGTTTGCACGCTTTTCTTTGCATTTGAAACAGTTAAAGCATGCACACAATATGCTGCTGTTCAGCAGTAAGTCTTCAAACTGTGGTAATTTGCTTGATTGCCTTCACCTCTCTGATAGTTGTCTTTCTGCCTGTCTCGCAGTTCTTTATGACAGTATGTGGCATTGGCGTTGTACGATAAAAGTTTTGTGTTACCTTTTCAGTCTCATTTAAGGGAATAATCTTATGCAGCTGGATAATTCTTTTAGTCACTGCGAGCAGAAGACATGAGAGCTTTCAGTGTAACCTGGAGGTTAATCTCCATCAAACCATTACAGAAAATGCAAGAGATCATAATGAAATCTTTGGTTTCCTGAATATCAGTTGCCTAAAGCCTGAAAGAATGAATATGAGAAGCTCCTTGTCTGACTTTAAAGAGGTGGAAAAGGTACAGATTTTGTTCAGTCAGACATCCAAGGTTATTTTTTTCTCTTTTGGAGCATTCATAATTCTTCTGATAAGTAAATGTGATGATGTGCAATGCAGAGGGGAACATAAACTGCTCTGCTAAAGAGCAATAATGGTACTCCTGAGATTAAGGACAAGCAGAAGGTTGTAACTGTATTACATACTTTAAGTCTGTGGGTCAGTTCCATAGGATGACTGTAATTTGGTCCTGAAAAAAGTCTTTAGTGAGATCCAGCCCCTTTAGTGGAGTTTTATAAAGGAAAGGGAGGGCATTCCAGAAAGAAAAAAAAAAACAAAAACCAACAACCAAGGATTTTCAGCCTTACGAACCAATCTTGTGCTTCCAGGGTCCCTAAAATAACTGAGGGACTGACCTACACTTTAAAGAACTTTTGCATTAGTGTCAGAAGGGATTGAGTCATTCTTTATCTGAAGCTAAGCAACTCGTGTATCCTCTCATACATCCTTAATAAAAAGAATCCTCATTGGGGCCATTCATGTTTCCATCAGCCTCTGCATCAAGAACAGTTTGTCATGCAAGGCAGTGTAAGTAACGGAAATCAATCTCACAGAAGCTAATGGGAGTACAGAACTCCTACGCACCTTCTCCAAAATGGTTTCCTTGATAGCATTTGGGTGCTTAATTCAGTGGTTCAGTGTCCAGTCAGTAACAGATCTGGCCCAGGTACAGGAAGAATGCCTTGGCAAAGGAGGAGAGCTTTTACCACGGTCTGCCTATGCAGCCGTGAGTGGGATTTGTCGGGTTTTCCTACAGAGCACTTTATCTTCAATGGAAAAAAAGAAATAGGTTTTTCTCAGAAGCGTAATCAGGCAACTATTGTGTCTGAGGTTTGTGTGTGCTTCTCAGGAAGTCTGTTGCAGTGAGATGATGGATTAGCTGCAGCATTTAATTTAGTCTCTGAAGAGCAGCCATCAGGTTGAGGGGTAAGTGCAGAGATAGTCAAGAATTGTTCTGCTTCATCAAAGGGAAGCAGCACAGAGATGCTCTGTTTCAAAGGTACTCAGTTCTTCCCTTCTGCTTGGAGACTCAGCAGAGGGGAGGAAAGTCTCAGGTGCTGCCTTTACTGTGAAGATGGAATGAGACAGAAAGTCTAGCCACTTTATTCAAGATAATTTATAACTGACACACCATCAAGTAGTCCATCCGTGTCTGGCAAATTCTTCCGGGCATGTTTAAATTGGGAAGCTGAATTATCTTACAGTAGTGTTAGAAACTGGGTGTACATGTGGTCTTCTACTGTTTACTTGGCTCCTTTTTTTTCTTTCTGAAAAATTTAGAAAACTTCAAGACTTGTGTCCTTTTATCTGCTACCTATTGCTACCAAAGATGTCTCTGCTGCTTAAACAATAAAAAGCCAACACAAACAATAACAACAACAACAACAAAAAACAAACACCCAAACCAGTCTTCCGGTCTTTGTCAGAGCTCTCCATCTGGTTAGAGTATAAGCACACATAGGACAAACTGATACATTTCACAGAATTATAGAATAGAATCACAGAATGGCTTGGGCTGGAAGGGACCTTTCAGGTCATCCAGTTCCAAACTCCTGCTATAGGCAGGGACTCCTCCCTCTAGACCAGGTTGTTCACAGCCCCATCCAGCCTGGCCTTGAATGCTTCCAGGGAGGGGACATCCACAGCCTCACTGGGCAACCTGTTCCAGTGTCTCACCACCTTCGCTGTAAAGAATTTCAGACCTGGACTCGCCGTAGGACCTGCTGAGCAGTGTGTCTTCCTGGGTCCAAGAGCCTCCTTCCGTTGTCCTGGAAAGAGAATTGTGGGCACCCTATTTGGAAGTGCTAGCCAGAATTTCTGTTTTATTTTTTACCAACAGTAACTCCTGGTGAGCCTCAGTGGCTTGATTTTCCAAATCCATGTATTAAATACCAGCAGCCCTTCTCCTCATATAGAGAAAGTTGATAAGCTTGATGGAGTACAGTGTAAAAACCATGGTTTACTCTTAGGTTCCTGAAAGTTTTAACTTCATTTAGGCTGAGGTAATAGTGCTATAACTTCCCAGAGCTGTGTTCAAGAAATTTTTCTCCTTTATCAGGAGAAAAAGAATAGTTTTTCTTTTTTATTACAGTCACTGTTACATTTAGTAGGAAAGAAATAATAAGTGATATCGAGTTTTATGGCTTAAGGAGAAGTAGAAAAGAACTGTATGCTCTTCATAGAGTTAAAAAGACTTTTTCTCCATGGAGTGCAGTAGTTCTGCAGGTTATAGGTATATTGCATCTCTGTAGGAAGCATCCAGCATTTGGGATTCTGGGAAGTCTAATACAAGGTCACTTTCAATGAATCACTCAGATCTTTCAAATAAGACTTTTGGTGATACAGGGGAGATAATATCCAGCTGAGCAAAGAAACTGAGAAGAGATTAATGAAGGCAAAAATGGTTTTACATGGATTAACAATGTGTGAACATTGGAAGGTGAGACTTGTTTCTTGTAAAACTTGTACATCTTCATTTATTTTGGCCATGGAAATTTAGCAGTCCTTGTGGCCAGCTCCAGTCAGAATTCACAAAAGCCACAGTTTGTGAAATAGGAACCAATTCCGTGGAAGAGATTTTTTTTCTTTAATCCTTTTTTATTGTTAGAAGATGTAACCGTACACCATACACTTCCATGCAACCAAAGCTGCATTCCTTATAGATCTGTCAGGGTATCTATCATGCTGTCAGGGCAGTGGCTAATACTGAAACACTGAACAACAGGGATGTGTTCACTGCTCTTTTATTGGGGATTGCCTTTTTGCCCTACGCCTAGCATCAGTGTGTCTCCATTTAGATTACGGTCTGCAGTCGCACAAGAGAAAGCAAGCACGAGCCCATGTGCAAGACTGAGTGTTTACTTGTTGGTGGAAGAGCTTGTATGACTGTATGTTTATTTAATGTTAAGGATAGATTAAAATGATCTGTGGGACATAACACATCAAGTTGCCTCCATTTCTTTTCTGTTGCATGTGCTATGAGCACTTAAAGTGTAAAGAGTAGAAGTGAATGCTCCCATGAACAGAAATCCTGATTTGTGTCCTATTTTTTAAATGCTTCGGGATGAAAGATGATACATTGAGAGACAGATAAGATTGACTGTTCACCTGCAGCATCAAGCCAAAAATACCTCAATTTCCTGGAACAACAGTTGTAGATCTTGGCCGAATCACCTTAGTGTTTATCCTTTCCTGTTATGAGGATTAAAAGCTAGCCATTACTTTGTATTTTCTTCTTCAGATGAGATCTTAATGACTGAGACCACATCTGATATATGTGGCCATTACATTCCATTACCACTTTTGGTAATAGTAGAAATTTGCCAAATCACTACAGACTGGATTTGTCTTGCATGATTGCATTACAAATTACCTGCAGCCTCCAAGACTGTAGTACGTATCCCAGGGGAATGCTTTGGCAGGGCATATATCATTGAGTGACATTGAGTTTCTGATCACCATAACAGGCTCACTTCTTGAAGAGCATGTGGAACTTGAAGGCATCATGACTGCACCATGCAGAGAAACTGCATGCTTAGAAATGCATGCTTAGAAAGCTTTTTAGATTCTTCTGCCATAAATGGATTACTCATTTTCACTTACTGATTTTATTGCACTACTGACAGACTTCCTAAGGTAGCCTAGAAGAACGTTCCTAGGAACCCAAGTATTTGCATAACTAGGGAAACCCACTTTCCAAAGTCTGTATAAATGTGTTGGTTTCACACACCTCAACTCAATATGATGTGTTATAGGCACTTTTGATGAGAACCAATAAAAAAAATACTTGTGCATTTCTTACACAACCACTTAATCATACCCCTAGTGCAGTATTCATCACAGCTCCTTGATAAAAGTTGTATTCGCAAATCATTGGTTCTGAGACCTTGAAAGTTTTAATGTTTTTCAGTGTTTTTTTGTTTGTTTGTTTTGTTGGTTGGTTTTTCCTTTTAAGTTAGAGAAAATAACCACATTTGCATCTTTCTGACTTGCTCCTTTTAGCCTTGTTATTTCGGACAGTCAGTATATGATTTTGAAGCTGCTAGGTCTTTCTTGATGCTGATACAGGTCATCTTTAACGAGACTGATTTTCTAATAGTTTGCTTCCAAGGGCAGAGGTATCCATCAGTGTGTCTTTTTGTTTGATACTTTCTGACAAAGCAAAGGACGGACTTATTTTCACCCTTCCCTCAAAGTGGTCTCTATCAATAAAGCTCCTGTTAGAAATTATTTATGGAACATAAAAATATTACATTGTCCAACCTGATTAACTAAAGTGGCTCTTCTCCATAATCCATTACTCTAATCTGGTTCTTGATAGATGGATGGTTATTGCCATGTTTGTGGTGAAAGTAGTTATTTCTCCAGCTATAAATTTGCTGTCAGAGTTGTTTCCATCTGTCTAAAAAGCCACTGAAATGTTTTTAGAGAACTTAGCATTTTGAAATTAAAAAAGAAAAAAAAAAAAAAAGAAACAAAAAGAAACGTGTTCTATGCTCATAAACAGAACAAGACCGATGGGCATGAACTGAAACACGGGAACTTCTGTGCAGGTGCCAAAGCAATGGCAAAGCTTACCCAGAGAGGTTGTGAGGTACTTCCCCTTCCCTTGGGGATGTTCCACAGCCACCTGACACCCTGCTCTTGGTGCTACAGCAGAAGTTGGACCGGATAGAGCCAGAGGTTCCTTGCAGATCAGCCACTGTATAATTCTCACTGCCCATCCTTGCTGCAGTGGTAGTCATTTACATTGGGCGTTATTGCTGGTTGCTGCTTGGCCTCTCTGAGACATTTTCTGTGAACAGGTGTGCCCTTCTTTTTGTTTGTTACGAACAGGTAATTGGTGTTCAGAGTTTTCTGCAAGGATGCTAAAAGCATAGGTTGCTAGTAGTTGAAAGTAGTGCCTCCTATTTATTTCCGTGGAAAGTACAATACATGCAAAGAACACAATAACTCTATTTGACAGAGCAAATTCTCAGCTACACAGTGATACTTTTCAAAACAGTCGCTACAATTAGCTATGCATTTTAATCAGCAATGAATAAGAGCCTGCATGCCATGCTCATAAAAATGTGAATGGCCGTTCAGAACATGGCTTGTCTTTCGTGCTGCTGTTGCCACTGCTGAAATGCACTCACTGTGCTCACATCCACCGTTTGGTCTCCGTGAACATTCAGCAAGCATCAGTGATTGTCAGTTGGCACCACTGGAGGAATTCAGTCCCACACCTTTGCTTCATATGCACTTCATGTCAGACTCCGTTTTTTCAGACTGACCCTCTGCTGCCATTTGTCACATGGCAATAAAATGTAATGGGATGTTAGTGGGAAGGTTCAGCCTCTTTTGCTGTACCACCAACATCCGCCTGTGATGTTGTGGGTGAGCAAAATAAAATAGAAGGCATTATTTTCAGATCAGCCTTGTAGTTTATTTCTGTGGTAATTACTTGACTTTCCTCTGAATGGAAAATAACTTTATGCCTCCAAGCCAGTGAGCGCACACAGCTTTAGGGCTTTAGTAGCAGTATTTTGAAAGAAGCATCATCAAGTCCAACCTTCAGTGGTCTATTACCTGGTCTATTCTGTAAGTATTACATTTAGAAACAGGGAGCAGAGGACTGCATTTCCAGCCATGGTGGACCATTGCAGAAACCTTGAGATGTACTCTTCTGAACCGATTCTTCAGATCCTTTATTTCTGAAGTGTTGCTTAGTTACATTTTACACATTCTCAGATCATTTAAAAGTCAATTTACTGTTTCATGAGGCAGTCTTGTAGTAGAGGACTCTTTTAAGAAAAATATAACTACTACTTTAATTCCTCTTGTGGTATGAGATGTTTAGGACTACCAAACTGTAGTGGGGATAGTTTTGTAAGCATTCAGCATCTCTGAAAGCTACTTAGCTAAATACCTGGATAAGCACTTGGACTTATGTGGCTTGTGGCAATCCAGTATGAAAAGGTTACTATGAGTATCCTTGTGGAGACAGACATTGACCAAAGAAGTATGTATCTAATAGTCTGCTCAGTTTCTAAGGAACTTGTAAAACCCTGACATTATGGATTCTGATTTATGCCCTGCTGGAGGACTGGTGGGTAATTGCACCATTCTGTTGTCTTTCTAAAATTGAAATACATCTATTTCTGTTTGCGATAATAAATTCTATAATAAAATCTTAATTGGAAAAAAGCAATTTGTCGGAAGAGCAATTAGCAGTGGAACAGCTGCTTCGTTAACATACAGATGCAGGGTAATGGCTTCTGAATCAAATGGCACACAGTGAGCTCTCTGGTGAAGAGGTTCCTCCTAACACTATTAGACAATTTGATTTTCCTCGTGTTGTGCTTTCTGTTGCTCATCAGCTTGACTTGCTTTAATACAAGATTATTCAAATGTTTCTGATACTCTTCTCTACGTTGTCCAAGATTTTTTTCCATGTAAAATCAGAAGCAATTACATAGCTCATGTTCGGATGATTTACTCTGTCAAACTTAGTTGCCTGCTCTGATGTCTGAATTCAAGAAAGTGATGAAAAATTCAAGGGGTTGATTCCACAAGGATGTCGGGTTTCTGATGAGTGCTTTATTTCAAGCCCAGCTCTGCAAGCTTTGTTTGAGTGCTAACCCTGCTGATGGCCACTCGACAAGAGCAGGTCTCGGTCATTCAGCACTGCTTCCAAGTTTGACGCTGTTGTAGGTGCCACCATCATAGTTTCTTTTGTAATTTTTTCATAAAGTCCTAAGAGGAATTCACAAATTCTTTGACATCTCTTTCTTTTTCTTCCTTGGGCAAAGCTTTGGGGTTGGGCTTTTACTAAAAGGAAAGATGATAGGGAAACCTACAGTCCCCCTGGTAGGACCTTCTATATTCTGCAGACACAAGGTTCAGTTCTCAGCAGCACTCAGCAGCCCATAAATGGCCATTGCAGTGCCTGGAACATCAGCTACCCAGCCTTGCTGCAATCATCCACTTCCTAGGGACCTGCACCTGAAAATCTGGGTCAGTCTTACCACTTACCACATAAAGACATTTCCTCTGTAGCAGACATTTGATATTACTTAAATGCATAAACAGCTGTGTATATTTTTTTTCATCTCATCTCCAGCTGATGTATCATTTAATTCTTTTTTTTTCTGCTCTTGAAATCTCTTTCCCAGATGTATGAGAACACTGAACTCACTTATTTGGCTCCTTGGTACGATTTGGGTAACAAAACATAGCTGCTTCACAGGGGCAGTGATAGCAGACGAGATTCATACTGAAAATCATTTAAAGTAAAACATGTCTATATAGTGATCTGTCTATATAGTACTCTGTGTGTCAGAGCATCATAATTATTGGAAGGTACTGTCACCCTTACGGATGACCACCAGGAGCCCTCATGAACAGGGAAGAATATTAAGCTTCTCTTGTAATGTTGTATTTGCTTTCAGGATTAACACCTTCTGAAGATCACCGCTTAAATACAAAGTGTTACTCTGGAAAACATCAGATCTCTATATTAAAGAAATATAGTGTAACTTTTAGAAGGGATCCTTATGCTCTTCATCTCTCAAATCAATTATGTCTGCTTTCTGAAGAAAGGTTTGATGGGAAGGACACCATTGCTGGTATAAATCAAATATGTTTCCACCACACAGTGATTTGTTATAGCCTGCCTTCTTCTGTGATCATCTCATTTGTGCCTTAGTCTCTGGGGCTGAGTGTACTGCTGATAGATATGTGTATGTATGTATGTGTACTTAGTTCATTGACCAGTTCCAACCTTGGCAGTAAGATAGGAATCTTGAAAATGATGAAGTTCTTTCAAATGATGTAAGGATATGAAATTACAGGAGGAAAAGAAGAAACAGAAGCATGTGCTGTGAACACTAGAGAATCTGTGTGATGGGCACTGAAGGAAGCACACAAAGCAGGAGTTTGAGATATTGTAACAAGACTTTTTTTGCAGGTCTCTATCATCATAGACACCATCATCAATCTGCCACAAGATATAAAAACTGAGGAAACTTACCTGTGGTACTCCTGGACCTCACTGGTAGCTGCTCAGCAAAAAGCTGCCATGGCTCAATTAAGCCAAAATGGTGTTAGTGGTACACTACCAAAATCTCATTTCCACTTTTTAAGAGCACCTACAGGGTCCAGTTGGACACAGGAGACTGTGACTGTTCAGGGTGCAGAACAGTAACAACATTAGTGACTGAATATATAGGCATAGACTTAGCACCTAAAATATAGATAGTGCAGAGCTACATTTTGCCATAGTTAAACATTACTGTTTCCATAAGCAGGGGTTTATCTCATGTTTGTAGCAAGCTGGGGGCTGGGAACCAAGATATTTGTTACCAAACCATTTGTAATCAGCAGAGTGGTGCTTTTTGCAATTAGCAGTACAGGCTGAGGGGTTCCCATCTTGTATTTAGACTTGAAATCTGATCAGCCTTCCTAGCAGCTTGCAGAGTACTGTCGTGCTTGCACTTGTGATTCCACAGTAATAACATCCATGAGGAGCCTGCTTGCTGCAAATTCCTTGGATGTGACATGCTAGCTTTAATAAAACGTAGCAATTTCAGGCACATGGTGATAATCACTTTAGCTGTTCAGCCTTGTGGGCTCCAAGAGGGCTTTTAGTAGTGGGTTTCTGGTCTTCTCTTACAGCAAAAAGCAAACGTCTTAACTCTTGCTATTAGATGTTGGTGGAAGCTTCAGTGTTGTAATGCAAAGACTCATGAAAGCAGTCTGCAAAACATGGGTTGCAGGTAGCTACTATTGGATAGCATACTTCTATTGAATACCGTGAAAAAAGCGGTAAATTCAGTGTTACAGTTAAGTCTCAAAGACTGGAATTAACTAATTGACACATGCTTTCCTGGCAGGAGTAGGAAAACAGCTATGATAGGAAATGTGTTATCAGAAGAGCATGCGGAGGTGCTTTGCTGAATGGGGAACTCTGTGGGACTGTGATCATGGCACCTGGCCAAGGACATGAGGGAAGAGATGCAGAACGAAGGAGACCCAGGGGCCATCTCCAGTGACACACAGACAGATGCGTTATTTTCTTTTTCCCCAGAGCTGTCACACAGTAATTGGTATCTCTAAAATCTGTGGTGGTGACAACCTCCCTGTGCTGCTAGTTAGCAACCTAACCAGGAGGGATCTTCGGTATCTCAATGGAGTCCAAAGGGTCTTGTCACCACTTTGTTTCTGCGTTGGGATAAATTGCAGGTGATTTCCTGGCTGGGTTTTGTTGGTGCTTATTGCAGGGGCTTAGGTAAAGAAAGGTTTACTGGAAGGAAAGGGGGATAAGGAGAGAGCAGAGCTGCATGAATGACTTGTTGGTGATTCACATCCTATTCTCAATCTCAGTTCCCAGCCTTTGTAATGCTGGGGCCAGGAAATGTGATGGAGACCTGATGGGTGTTGTTCTCTCCGTCTGCACACTCTCCTGTTCCGGCACCTCACAGCACCGTTCATCAGTGGTGAAAGGTGACATTAGCTGATGTGTTCACCCTCCTCAGCCCCTCTTGGAGGCTGTCCCCACTGCAGTTGGGCTCTCACCACCACAAATGACACCGCAGGTGACTGCAGTTGGTGTGCAGTAACATGCCTCCAATGTGCTGTCAGTGTGAGCTCTCAGAAGGGCTCAGAGCACTGAGAGCCAGGCTGCTGCTGCTGCCAAATTTATCAACCACGTGCTCTGGGGCACTGCTCCCTCCTTCAGTTGTTTTCAAAGTCTTCGGCCATGTCAAAAGCCCTTCTGGAGAACAGGATGCCCCCACAGCACTCTCCCTGAGGCCTCTCCCCATGCTCCACCATGGGGTGTCTGGCCAGGCCCAGGGCCACCCCTTACCCTTCACCAGTCCCCTGAAGCTGCTACAGCAGTCACAAAGAGGAGAACAAAGATGAGGAAAGCACAGTGAAAGTGAGCTGTCGTGCCGCACACGGAACTGCAGCAAGGAGCACCATCTGACCAGGCGGTGCCTGCGGAGAAGTGCTAAAGTTCAGCAGGACCCCAATCTGTTCCCAAGGCGACTGGCAGCCTTTCACACCACCATTGCTCCCGTTCACCCCACACGGATGGGCAGGTTGCGAAGCACACACGTGCCTGCTGTCCTGATCCCTCCAGATCTGATGGGCATGGAGAGGCCTCCACAACAGCAGATGGCCTCTTCCAGGAGGAAGGTGAATTTCAAAAATGTTGGGCTCATTAGCTAACGGATGGTAAAGAGATATTAATCTGGGTAGATTTATTCTGTTCTGCAGTCTGCGAAAGCTATTAAACTTTTTGCTTCTTGTGAACTGGGCAGTGTATGACTTCGTGTTCCTCTCATTATGTCACATACGTGCCAAAGGCATTTTTCATTCTTCCTTTGGTGGCACCTCGTACATCGGCTGAATCCACTCCTTCCAGCAGATGGTGATGCTGCTCATAGCACTCCTGCTCTTCTCCTTTCCTTGATATTCAGAGTGGAGGCTTCCAAAGGATTTTCTTACATCAATTTTTTACATGACACTTTTTCTCTGGACCTGTGATCAAAAGAAAAATTCAGGCTCATTCTCTAAGTTTCATGGTAATGAGAGGGATTCAGGCTAAACTTTGTCAGAAACATCGTTAACAGTAAGGATGGATAAGCGTGGAAGTAATGAAACATGGAAAGTCTTGAAACATCTGCATTCACATAGTTAGAAGGAGTAAAAAGAATATCTGTTGGGAATCGTTTAGGTATTGGTGATCCAGCTTTGAGGCCTGTGCTGGACAAAATCTGTTTAAGTCCTTCTGGTCTTGTCTTCTGCATTCTTGTATTTAATCTGTTGATTAATGGGTTGTTCTGAACGCACTGTTCACCCTGCTTATGGGTGTCTGAGCAATGAAATGTGTAATAAAGAGAATGGCATAGTAAGGTGAGTTTTTAAAGGCAGCAGTGACTTTCCATTGATGATATCAGGGCTGTATATTATACACTTAGAACTGCAAGTGCACAAATTGAGCACCAAGTTATGATGCAGGTGGAAGTATCTTTACTCTGCATCATGCTTAGGAAGTCAGCGTAAGTAAGCCACCAACTGTAAATCTGTTTGTGCCTTTTCAGATGCAGCTGATTAAACTTGTGACTAGTTTTTCATTAATCTTGCTTTTCTGTAGTTAGTTTTACAGAAAGATTTTTAGGACGATGGAGACACTAGCTTAGCAGTGCCTAAAGGCGTGTGCTTTCACACCTACTGGTTGCGCAGAAGTTTGGATCTGTAACTTTTCAAAGACCGAAATTATTAGAGTGATCAGGCTATAAAGGCGATATAAATAGATAGACTGGGAACAACACTAGCCAATTCCAAAGAGAAAAGGTCATTTTAAAGTCAAGAGGCTGCTGATAAAACTTAAAAGGGAAGAGATTCAACCTTGCCAGCCTCTCTCAAAAAGAGGCTGAAAAAAAGACTCATTGCAGACCTTCTTGCTTCCAGAAAATGTTCTCTTGCATTTCCACGAAGCCCAGGAAATAAGGCATCTTTAGGTGTTCTTCCTGCTGTAAGGGTAGGAGTTAAGCTGTTCAGAAATGCAGCATGTATAAGAAAATAACTCCTAGCCAGCAAGTGAAACTCTCATTGTTAAATGTAGAGATCAGTCAGGCAAATAATGAATATTTTCAAGCATAGAGCATTTGTAAGCAGCTGGATATCAGCAGTCACGTAACTGATCCTGTGTAAGTATTAAAATCTGCTGTTTTATTTGTGATACAAATGAATACTCACAAGCATTCCTACATTTCCTTCTATTCCTGGTAATTCCTCATTGGTTTTATAATTTGGGATGCTTCTGTGCCTGTACTGAAGTGCACATGGCTAAGATTTACAGACCCTATCGAAGAATGGCGCCGATAGTTTGGTTCAGATATGTTATTTCAGTAACTTGATATTGCTCAGAAATGTTAGTTCTTAAGATTATTCAGTGTTACTTTATGTTTTTGCATGGTTGTAGTGGAGTTACATAAATATGAATAAAGCTGTGTATCTCTTTAGTATGCCTTTTTCTCCCCAGTACTAATGTTTGCATCTGGGAAGCTGCTGTTATAAATAAGATCATTTTACATAACGCCTGAAGAAGTTCCCTGCCCATCCTTCTGTAAGGATGGATATTCTGTAGTACAGATAGACTGATTAAATATTGATGTACATTTACTTGTGGGCTTTTTCCTCCAAAAAAGTAAGGTAATTTCAGAGTCACTGAAAAGCTGGTGAGAGATGGCTAGTCCTCTGTGAACAAGTTACCTGCACTCAGAGTCTACTTTAAGGTACTTGAGACAACAAGCCATGTAGGAGGGTTGGTTAAGAGTAAAGCACTTTGGCTTGCTTTTGAGAAGTCCCTACTTCACCCGTGTGCTCATAGATTGAGTGCCTCTACATCCCATAATGTCATGCTTCAGGGTGGGCCCCTTTTGTAGCGAGTTGGATCAGCTCATCTGTCTGCTGCAGATGCCGTCCTTGGAAATTGTTTTAGGTTCTGGGTGGCAAACTGCTGGGCTAACAGATCCTCTGTTAGGCTGAGGGAGGTGGGCTTGTTCAGCCTGGAGAAAAGAAGGCTGCAGGGTGACCTCATTGCAGCCTTTCAGTACCTCAAGGGAGCCTACAAACAGGAAGGGAATCAACTCTTTGAAAGGGTTGATAACTGCAGGACAAGGGGAAATAGTTTTAAGTTGAGGGAGGGAAGATTTAAGTTGGATGTCGAGGGAAGTCCTTTACTATGAGAGTGGTGAGGTGCTGGAACAGCTGCCCAGAGAGGTTGTGGATGCCCCGTTCTTGGAGATGTTCAAGGCCAGGTTGGATGGGGCCCTGGGCAGCCTGGTCTAGTATTAAATGGGGAGGTTGGTGGCCCTGCATGTGGCAGGGGGGTTGGAGCTTCGTGGTCCTTGAGGTCCCTTCCAAACCTGGCCATTCTGGGATTCTGGGATTCTGTTGTCGGGAAAGCAAGTCTTATTTATCCCGGTCCTGTTGGGCAGACTTTCTTCTCTGTCATTTTCCAAAAGTTACTTCTGTCTTCATCTGCTCATTGGCTTTGTTTGGATATGAAATTAATTTAGGCTAAAGAGAAAACCTGATGCACCCTTTTAATGTAACTCTTGTATAGTCGAGGATGACAAGTTTGCTCTGAATATGTACGCAGCTCTAAGTTTAGCTTCTATGGAAGGAGGCATGTGACAGAGTAAATCAGATTAATGTCTTGAAGGCACTGACATTACCATTAGTCAAATCATTATATCCAGGCTGTATGTCCATGTCAATAACAGTAGTGGAATAAAATCTGCATATCATTTGATCATGGCTTGTGTTCAGGTTGCACTCCTTAGCAGCTGGTTGCTTAAGGTGTTAGCAGTTAGGCTAATTTAGCTCCCAAATGAAAGTTTTGCTTTAAGCTTTCCTGCTTTACATAAACATTTTGATGATTCCCAGCAATGTTTTGGGTAGTTTTTTTTTTTATTAAGTTGCGATCACATGTACTAATGAACACTTACATTATGAGGTGTCTAAAACTTGAGAATTCACTGACATTTCCTAAAAATTACTCCTAATTGGAAATGTTGCTTCCAACAGCTTCTCAGGCATCTGTTTTCCAAACAACAGCACTGCTGAGCTGTTTGTTTAGGACAGTTGCAGAATTTATGTCTCACAGAATCACAGAATCACAGAATCACCCGGGTTGGAAGGGACCCCAAGGATCATGTAGTTCCAACCCCCCTGCCTAGCAGGGCCACCAAACATACACATTCAGATCAGGTTGCCCAGGACCCCGTCCAACCTGGCCTTAAACACATCCAAGAATCCGGGCATCCACAACCTCCCTGGGCAGCCCGTTCCAGGGCCTAACCACTCTCCTAGTAAAGAACTTCCCCCTAACATCCAACCTAAATCTTCCCTCCTTCAACTTAAAACCATTTCCCCTAGTCCTGCTGTTATCAGCCCTTTTGAAGAGTTTACTCCCCTCCTGGGTGTAGGTTCCCTTCAGGTATTGATAGGCTGCAATGAGGTCACCCCGCAGCCTTCTCTTCTCCAGGCTGAACAAGCCCAACTCCCTCAGCCTGTCCTCATAGGGGAGGTGCTCCAGCCCCCTGATCATCTTGGTCGCCCTCCTCTGGACCCTTTCCAAAATCTCAATGTCTTTCTTGTACTGAGGGCTCCACACCTGGACACAGTACTCCAGATGGGGCCTCACAAGAGCCGAGTAGAGAGGGACAATCACCTCCCTGTCCCTGCTGGCCACCCCTCTCCTGATGGAGCCCAGGATCCCATTTGCCTTTCGAGCTGCCAGAGCGCACTGCTGGCTCATGTTCAGGCTCTCGTCCATCAGGACCCCCAGGTCCTTCTCTGCCGAGCTGCTCTCAAGGACCGCTCCTCCCAGCCTGTACAGGTGCCTGGGGTTCTTCCGGCCCAAATGCAAAACCTTGCACTTTGCCGTGTTGAACCTCATCAGGTTCACCCGAGCCCAGCCCTCCAGCCTGTCGAGGTCCCTCTGAATGGCATCCCTTCCTTCCACCGTATCAACCGCACCACTCAGCTTGGTGTCGTCAGCAAACTTGCTGAGGGTGCACTCAATTCCCTCATCGATGTCATTAATAAAGATGTTAAAGAGCAATAACATCTCCTAAGAGTCTCCTAACCTTTTAGAGCAGTAGTAGGACTATTTGCATTTGGGCTAGTTTCCTGCAGTTCCCTAAATGATTAGCGAAAGCAAACCTACCTTAGGCCTTGATTTTAGAATGAACCAA
Source organism: Lagopus leucura (assembly GCF_019238085.1). NCBI lineage: Eukaryota > Metazoa > Chordata > Aves > Galliformes > Phasianidae > Lagopus > Lagopus leucura. The sequence continues at coordinate 7,462,494 of NW_024962254.1, forward strand.
TTTGTCTTGGGGAGCTACACCAGCTGTACAGGTCTGCATGGTCCATTACTCCGTTGGTTCAGAGGACTCCTACCCCCCGCCTCTCTGCAATCATTTCTGGGTTTAGTCCTTGCCCTTGCAGCACCGTGTCCAATTCGTGCTCCCTTTCTACCTTTACTTTTCTAAAATGCATTGGCAGTACTTCCTCACTTTGGATATTATCCAAGGAAGAGCTTTCTTCACACCAAATATCCCGAGTTCTTCCTTTCTGCCTACGCCTCCCATATTTGTACTTTAATTTGGAGCTCTAACACTAAGAGGAACCTTTGTGTGTGAATATACGATAAAGCCACTCTTGCTGGCATGAGCTTCTGAAAAAGTCAGTCTTTGCCAAGCTGCTCTACCCCAGTTGTTCTAAGACTTCATGCTCAGACATCTGTGACTCTTTGTCCCTGGTACAGCATGTGGGTTTGCACATTCACAGGTGCGTGGCTCTGAAGGCAGGTGAGGAAGAAACCACAGGAGGGTATTGTCAAAGTCACAATAAGCAGTTTCTTAATGTGAACCTTCTTGCTTATGAAAATAGAAGAATGACTCTTCCCTTTGAAAATGTATCTCATCAGCAGAATGCTTTAGCATGTTTTTCACAGTTTCCTTGGAGTTGTCAGTGGCTTTTTATAAGAGAACTGCAAATAGCCTGTAGTATTAAATATTTCATCACAGTTAGGTGCACTATATTCATCAGTTTGTAGAGTGAGCTTGTCAAAAGGCTCCTTGTTTTTGTTTTCAAGTCACATGTTTTTAATGCGAATCTGTCAGGTCTGTTATGTGGACTTAAAATGCTGCTTTGCTTGCAAAAACAGAAAAAAGAAGAAACTAAAGCTGTTAGAGCTTCAAATGATTTTGAAATATCTTCAGCAAAGAATAGGATGAGAAGTAGCTTCCATATAACAAATGTTCAGCAAAGAACCTAGGAACATAAAAGAATGTGTATGACTTGTGAGGAACAATCATTAGTCATGGTAAGCTTTATTCCACCACCAGTGCTTTATTCTATGTGGAAAAGGTGGGTTTACTTCCCATTAGAAACACCCTTAGAGAATCTCTTGTCATTAAGGCATTTAGAAGTTTTCACTGTTCATTTTTTTTCAAGCCCCGAACAATCGGAATTAAAAGTAATGCCAGATAATGAACCTGTGCTGCTTGTGGCCTCAAGGTATGGAACTAATAGGAAACCAGCTAATGAGAATAGCTGTGGTGTACTAGGAAGGATAAAGAGAAAAACCAAGAATTATAAACCTTCGTGCTTCAGAGCCAGCCACTAATTGGCAGGGAGTATGAAGAAACTTCCACAGTTCGAAAAGAACACATTTAGATGACTCCTTTGCAACTTCTTCAACAATATATGGTACTTGTCGCTGTTAAAGGGAAGGTGGGACAGTTTGGAATTGCTCCGGACAAACTGTAAATTTGAAGATGATGGTGGCGATACACATTGCTATACAGGACTTTACCTTCCTGTGTGGAGCGGAGTTTTATTAAATGGTCAGCAGAGGACTAATTCCCTACCTTGGAGGAAAAATGAACAAGGAGAGATGATGTATGATTGGAAGCAGAAAATCAGATGGGTGCTTGAAAACATAGGTGAAATAGTGACCAAGGTGTATATAAATTAGGAACTGGCCAATGCACAAAGAAAGAATGTACGATGAAACCAGCTACATATATTGTTAAATCGCCTGCAGTGGTTTAGGATTTCAGGTCATCATTATGCCTGTGAATAGCGTTACTTTGGCACTGCTCCATAATTGTCTACACTACAAGATAAAAGACATGCCAAATCTTTAGCTTGTCTGGAATGTATTTTAAAAGATTTTTGACCTTGAAGCATTTTAAAGCAATTTGTCCAGTCCCTGAAAACCAGGAATGCCTGCTGCTTTCTGTCTAACCTGTGACATGGTTATCTTCGTAAAAGCAGAGCTACTGCTCAGCTCCGCCACTGCTGCGCTCACCCTTCCGATTGCCATTCCTACAGCAGAAGCAAGCTGATGGTTTTTATTCACTTTAGATAAAGCGAGTTAGTAGCAGCAGCATGTGTACTAATTGGTGATTAAAGCACTGGTAAAACGGGCACACTTAGCGAGCCTGAATGAACCCTTCAGCAGAGTATCTCTGCAGTACTTTTAGTAATCACTCACTGGGGCAAAAGGTGGCCTAGAACAAATCTGCAGGGTTTGTACTGTTGTTACGTTGCCCTCTGAACAACATGAAACAGCAGGGGAAATGAAGGATTGGATTTTGCCTTGTGATAGATGAACGTGTTGAGAGCTGGGGGCTGACCACCAGTCCTCTGCTCCTACCTCTGATAATGAATTGAAAATGCACTCATTGACCTCTTTTCAAATGCAATTTGTCCCATATTCACCAAGGCTTCTTTTACCCGTGGTCTATTTTTAAGAAGATTTGATAACCTGTTAACTTCATAAGGAAAAGGAAAGTAGTCCAGTAGTTCAGAAAGTTTTTCCTTAATTGTTCTTTGCTGGCAGCCCTCAGAAGCCTCTTCTGACTGCTTATAAAGGGTGATCATCTGTGCTTGATGGTAAGACTTACAGTGAGGGTGAAGTTGATGTGACACTAAAAATTAAGAGCATTGAAAGGGCCAGTGCTGTAAATCTGCATGAGAATTTATTTGAATAGCATCTCTTTTAGCACTAACTCCTATAAGTAAAACAAAGAAAAAAGATTGTTTTGGTTAAGGACTTGGGGTGGGGTGGACTGAATTCAGAGCTTGGTGTTGCTCAGAACAACACAGAACTGCTTGATTGTGGGTCCCTTTTTACTATGAAAGCAGCTCTTGCCTCCTAATTTGTGCTGGTTCATCTCTCCTAACAAGAAGGAGTGTTCTTGGCTGCACAAATTATAGTTAAACATTTTACTGTAATGAAAAGAATATAATTCCTGATAGTCGATTTAGAAAAGTGTATTAATTCTGGGATTCAGAGGACCGTTTCCACAGATATTTCATGCACTCCATCTATTGCTTTTCTTACCAGCGTAGATAGCATCCAGCAATTGGCTTGGTCTGATTTATTTTATATTCATGAATCAACCTTGTGATAGTTTCCACGGCTGCACTGCTGTGAAATAAGTGTTCTGCAAATCTCTTTTTGTATGTATATACATGTGCTTATTTTTGCATGCAGAATTTCAAATGTTTCCATACAAAATAGAGGCAACCAGAAGAACACATCTAATATGAGAATGCAACAATCAGAATGTATTTTTATTCCTAATGTCTAACAGTCTAATCAAATTGCAACAACTGCTTCTTGTTAGAACAATTCCAGCAATAATCCATAGCAATTTCTGTAAAGAATCATTGGTACCATGGAGAAGTCATAGAATCACAGAATCATTTGAGTTGGACGAACCTTTAAAAGTCATCTGGTCCAACCCCCCTGCACTGAACACCCACAGCTCTATCAGGTGCTCAGAGCCCCATACAGCCGAATCTTGAGTGTCTCCAGGGATGGGGCATCCATCACCTCTCTGGGCAACCTGTGCTACTGCTTCACCACCCTTATTGTGAAGAACCTTCTCCTTATATCAAGTCTAAATCTTTCCTTTTTTAGTTTGAAGTCAGATGATAGGCAAATAATCACAGGGTAATTTTACTTCTCTGCTGGGCCAAGCATCTGACTGCAGAGCAAGCACAGTAGCATTTTCTTGACTTGTGCAGGTACAGTAAAAATCACCCTAAAACAGGTTGAAGACCAGACAAAGCCTAACAGTCCTGGAGGCATGCACAGCTCTCATGACTAATTACCACTTTCAAATTGAGGCACAGCACAAGCAGTTGACACCAGGGCAGTGGCTGATATACCTGTGTTGGGTGTATCAAGTCCTGCTTTTCTCACAATTGCAGGATGATGAGTTTGAGAACTAAGTTACAACAAAAGCAGAGATAAAAGGCTGCATCATGTTGATGTGAGGATTTGGAACTGATCAGTTCACACCTCTCTCTCCCCTCAGGGTATAAAGAAGCCTGCAGGAGGCTGCAATATGTGTTACGGGTGGCTTGATGGGAGTGAAGGCACAGGGAAATACAAATGTTCAAAGAAATGTCCTTCCTTGGCTCTGAAAGAGCTTGGCAATGGAACAGAAAGGGTAATAGTCAGTAGGATGGCCCTTTTCCATGGATATATTAACATACATTCCATGGTGTTTTAACATATTCAAAGCTCTTGAGGCTGCAGCGCAGACAGCATGCTCTCAGTAGCAGGCTACCCATTGTCATATATGGACTGGCTTGGAGCACTTGCAAATACAACAGAGATCAGTTGCCTTGAAGCTGTTGCTCACTAATTACAGTATAATTTAATCGAATACAGACATTCATTTGAGATGTCACTATTATGGAGTGGTAGGACCACTAGGAACCTGAATTCTTTGACAGCCCCTTGTTCTGTCTCAAACAATTCCTTGTGCAGTCTTTTCACGTTGTTTCTTCATGCTTGAAGCACACAGTGTTACTTCTACATTCTGGACTTGGCCGCATATCGCCAGGCGTTTTCAGTAGAAAACATTTGGAGGGCTTGTGTAGTCCCAGTCCTTTTTTTCCTCTTGGCTTTGACTAAAGAAACACCCCCTGCTTGAGAGGAGAAGCACAGACAAGTTCTGCCTTCCAGTCCCCATTCCCGGTGAAATGCAGGTGGTTGTTGACAGGGTGTAAATGGTCATAAAATATCATAAAAACAGAGTTTAACCAGAGAAGAGAAATGAAAGTACTCAGATCTGTGGCAGCAGATGCTGTTAAGCTTGCAACAACTGGGAGGGAGCAGGGTGTGAGTGAAGAGGAGGATTAGAGTTGTTCCCTTTCTGATCGGAGTTGTGTAGATCTGTTCTCTTACAATTGCTTGGGGCGGTGTGGCTGGAGGACTGCATAGAGGAAATGGACCTTGGGGTATTGATTGATGCTCAGCTGAACATGAGCCGACAGTGTGCCCAGGTGGCCAAGAAGGCCAATGGCATCCTGGCTTGCATCAGAAACAGTGTTGCAAGCAGGAGCAGAGAGGTGATTGTTCCCCTATATTCAGCACTGGTGAGGCCGCTCCTCGAGTACTGTGTCCAGTTTTGGGCCCCTCACTGCAAAAAAGATATTGAGGCCCTGGAACGTGTTCAAAGGAGGGCAACAAAGCTGGTGAGGGGTCTGGAACACAGGCCATATGAGGAGAGGCTGAAGGAGCTGGGAATGTTCAGCCTGGAGAAGAGGAGGCTCAGGGGAGACCTTATTGCTCTCTATAACTTCCTGAAGGGAGGTTGTAGTGAGCTGGGGGTCGGCCTCTTCTCTCGTGTCATCAGTGATAGGACCAGGGGGAATGGTTTCAAGCTACGGCAGGGGAGATTCAGGCTGGACATGAGGAAGTATTACTTTTCAGAAAGGGTGGTCAGGCACTGGAATGGACTGCCCACGGAGGTGGTGGAATCACCGACCCTGGGGGTGTTCAAGGAAAGGCTGGATGTTGTGTTCAGGGACATGGTTTAGTGGGAGCTATTGGGAATAGGTGAACGGTTGGACTGGATGATCTTGAAGGTCTTTTCCAACCTTGGTGATTCTATGATTCTATGAATTTGGAATGATTGAAGATTTCACTGAAGCAGTACTGATTCATACCTGCCCATTAGAGCTCTGACCTGAGCACTGATTTTGAATTCCAATAGAAACCGGAGTAAATAGGCAAGTGACAGACTGGCATGTGAATAGAAAAGCCAGGAGAAGTGGGCTGAGCCACACTGTGGTAGCAGTAGAAGAGCTTACACAGTGCCCTAACTCCTGTATTAATACTCTGTTCCCTTTAAGCTTGCCCTAAATTTATCACTTCTAATTTGCTAAGGAGCAGCCGTTCTCCAAGCAACTTGGAAGCCAGCACTATCAGTTTGGGGTCAGCAGTGTGCTCCTTTTTGATGCATTGCTTAGAATTTGGTTTTCTCTACATCACAGTCCTATGGAAACTCCACCGAGTTTACAGCTGCCATTCCTCTGAGGAAAATCAGCCTGGCAAATGACGTAAGATTATTTGTAGTAATTGCACCATCTCTCCTCCAAAGAGATCTCTTGGGGCTGATATTTGTGAATGTATCATTATTTGGAATGCAAACTCAAGTGTTTGTTTGTTTTTTTTAAACAGTACAGCAGTAGTGGGACATGAATGATCTTCGTCCCCTGTGAAAGCAATTTAGCCAAGAGAAAAAAAAATATTAGCATCTAGTGTTGGTAGAAGGGAACAGGATCCTGTGCTCATTTCATCTGCTTAAATTCAGTTTAAAGTTCTGCTTATATTAGAATAATTTGCTTAGCAATGAGTGCTGATGTTTTGAGGTTGAGGGAGTGTTGCACACCACATCTTACTGCCATCCTGTATTTGAATGAGAAAGGCAATGGAACAAGACATAGGGAGTCTTTGAGTACCTTGAGAAGCTGGTTCAGCTCTGTACCAGAAAGAAGAGAAGATAGGAGCCTGTTCAAGCTGGCAGGTTTACACACAGTTTCCAGAAAGGGTTATAAGCCTGAAAGCATCTTCTGGGGACTTGCTTCTTGGGAGATGTTTCATCAAAGAAGGCTAGGTCTAGGGGAGACCCACTGATGAGAGAAGTTATTTTCTCCTCCTTCATTGGTGCCAGCTGGGTGCAATTACCCTGTCCTTTTACTGGGCTGGGATGAAGGTGACAAATGGTTTTACATCCTTGGTACACCTGCTGATATTCCTCACTATTACCCCAAAATTGAAATGTCTGAATTACAGTCAAAATAGCTGATAGCAGTTTGCAAGAGAGGTGTGCTTTTTAAGAGTGATGCTACTGATGGTATTTATTAATAATAGATATTTTCAATTTGGTATCTTTTTGCAGCCATGCTTGTGACAAGTTTTCTGTGTTATGGAAAATACTAATCAAAATTATACTTAGAAACAACCAAAAATACTCTTAAAGTTCAGAAAAGTGAATTCTCTCTTTGTAGATCTCTCAAATTCCCTTCTTCTGCATTCCTGTTCTCAGAGAATTCTGGTAGTAGCACATGGGCTCTATACAACTGCAGAGATTAGCTGATGGGATTTTAGAAGCAAACTGAACAAAATGCTTGGGCATTTCTCTTTTTTTTTTTCTTCTTCTTTTTTTTTTTCTAGCTGTCTGTCTGTCTGTCATGGTTAGTCAATAGTGCCCAAAAAAAGATAAAATCCCAGAAGCATCAAGGATGCAGCGATTGATTGTCCCTACCATGTTCTTCCAGGAAAAGAAAATATTGATTCTAGATTGCACTGAACCATCCCTATTTTTGTCAAACAAAAACTAACTTTTGCACTTCTTCCACCCTCCTTTCTCACTCCTGTCTCAGAGCAGTAGTGCTTTCAGCCCTGCAGTGCACAGAGTCCTGCCTCCTTTCCTGGCTGGTGTTGATGAGTTCCCCCCTTTCTGTGACTCTTCCATTTGTAATGCATTTTTTTTCCCCTTGGAATCTCTGGTTACCACTAAGCCATCTGAATTTGTGCTAGTTAGAGCGCAGGGAAGCAGTAAGTGGGCCTGGCTCTTTAGCTGGCTGTTGTTTTCATCAAATTCATAGGAACTTGGATAGAAAATTCTCTTTTCTGTCAAATCAAGCTTGAAATTGGATAAGAGAGGAAAAGATGTTATTGGGGAAGAATGACAGGCACATGTAATGTATTCACTTAACTCTCAGCTCTGTGGAAGCAGGGACTGTGTGAGGGTTGCAGTGCATCAGCAGGTACAGCTTCTGAAGGGGAAAGCCGCACTGCACAGTTGGGGAGGTACCAACAAGCTGTGTGCGTTTAGGAACTCCCTGCCTGCTCACACGCTTTTCAAATCATGAAGCTTTTATGCAGAGCAGCTTCGTTCACCACCATTGCATCAGGAAGCTGTGATTGCTTGGCCTTTATAAAGGGAGAGATGGCTTCCTGCGTATATCAACTATACGTGGCATTAGGTCAAGTACTGCCCCTCAGGCTTCACTTCAGAGCCACTTGGCACCCAGCAGAGATTGCAGAAGAGAGGTGTAATGAGCCATCTGGGTAGGAAGAAGTTTTTGGGTGAGTTGCTACATGGCTAAGCTGCTCTGCCAGCCCGCCTGAAAGCACATGTCGCAAAGCAGCTTGAGAAGGCATCTAAGCACACTCTTGAAGCTAAGCATGTTCTTGAAAACAAGGAGACTAAACCATATGCACGGTGTGTTTCCCTGAATAAAAGCCTAAATAAAATCTGAGATTCAGTGACTGGAAATGTAGTTGCCAGCTTCAAGCATAACAAAACTACAGAAGAGACACGCTGTAATGCTCCATATCTGTGTAGCGTTTCCCTCCTGTTCAAATACTAATTCAAACAAAGATCAGAGGGAACAAGAGTTTGAGAAATTGCAGCAAAAGCATCACAGACCACAGCATTTTCACTGACTTCATGGTTTCACAGCAGCCTGGCTTTGGAAGCAACGTATTCTGTCACTTGTGAGTCTGACTCCTGTCTTTCTGACCTGTTTTCCCACTCCTGAACTGCATTATCTTCTGCAGCACAAGTTGCTGAAGCCATGACCAAGGCAATCTCCTGCCATAGCTGCGGACCTCAGTCATGGTGCTGTGATCACAAATCCTCCTGTCATCCAGAAAAACTGGCAAGCTGGCAAAATGCAGCAGCATCAGTACTAATATCTGATCAAATTTGATATTTCAACCCCCAGTGAAAAAATGGACTGTCAACTCAATTATTGTTTGGAGCAAAACACAACAGTGCTGTTGGCTGCAAGCCATGCCATTATTGGGACAATTGAGTTTTATGCTGGGGAATAAAATGTAGTTATCCTTAGAGTGCCATCTGCATGCACACTGCACTGCAGACCTCTATGCACCTCCAGCACACAAATGCCAATGCTTTCTGCTTAGTGTATCTGTTTGCTGTGTGTATATATCTAGGTGCTTTAAGTAACCCATGCAAAGGGGCCCTGGATGACATCTCAAACTCACTGCTCCCCTTGACTGCTGTTATTCAAGAGAGCATGCACCCCCTGCAAACATCCTACAAATGAGTTACTCTGTATTCCTTTCCTTTCCCTCTGTCTTTTGATATGTTTTCATCTACAGAATCATAGGAAAGTTTAGATTGAAAGGGACCCTGGAGGTCATCTAGCCCAACGTCATTGTCAAAGCTGGGTCACTTGGGTCAGCTTCAGTTCAGACATGATTTTCTCCCACTGGGCACCATGTAGCTGCTGTAAATAAGGATGCTGCCATCGTCTCTTAACTGACCTGAACTATCCTTCTGTCAGCAATGTGGGTCTCTAGAGGTCAACAGAATCAGGTCTTTATGATTCCATCTCCACAGTGAATTGTGCTAGCTGTATGCTTTCCACTTTTCGGTGTATTGAGAGCTGACTGCAGATTGGAGTCAGCCCATGTTCCCATTGCAGAGGACTCTGTTCTGTGCTGGTGAGGCCTCACTTGGAGCACTGTGTCCAGATGTAGAGTCTTCAGTACATGAGAGACATGGAGCTGCTGGAGCACATCCAGATGAGGGCCACAGAAATGCTCCAAGGGATGAAACACCTCTTCTATGAGGACAGGCTGAGGGAGCTGGGGCTGTTCAGCGTGGAGAAGAGAAGGCTGCAAGGAGACCTGAGAGTATCTGAAGAGGAGCTACAGGAAGGAAAGGAACAGACTCTTTAGCAGAGTCTGTTGTGATAGAGCAAGGGGAAATGCTTTCAAGCTTGAAGAGAGTTGATTTAGGTTGGATATAAAGAAGTCTTTTATGGTGAGGTTGGTGAGGCACTGGAATAGGTTGTCCAGAGTTGTGGTTGATGCCCTATCCCTGGAGTCTTTCAGGGCAAGTCTGGATCAGGCTCTGGGCAACCTGATCTAGCTGTGGATGTCCCTGTTTGTTGCAGAGGAATTAGACTAGATGGTCTTCAGAGGTCCCTTCTAACTCTAAGGATTCTATGATTCTATGATTCTTTTGACTGAGTTGCATGCTTTAACTTAAGTGGGCACAAACTTCTAGAGCAACCTGGGGATTGAGTGTGCTTTCAGAAAAACAAGTTGGCTGCAGGATTCTCTGAGAAACTCTTCCCAGCTGTATCAACATGAGCAGCTCCACATAACACGCAACCCACAGATGTTATCCCAGCACTCTGCAGAACTCTGCTCAGCTCCTGGGAAGCGTGGAAGCACTTACTTAGTACTTAGTTTCTCCTCTGGCAGCTAGCAACTGCATGCCTGACTCTGGCAAGTCTTTGTATCCTTGCACTGTGAACTTCAGTGTTTTATACTGGTAGACTTCTCACATTTCTCCATCAGTAGCGATGCATCTGGAGGTGCGATTTCATTACACAGCACTGTGCTCACAAGCGATGCAGCTGCAGTTGTACTGTTTAGGTTTCATGCTGGTCCAGAAGTGCTAGCCATGAATTTGTTGTCTTTCCAACTCTCATTTGGAAATTGCTCTTAGTTTCTGCTCTGTTGGCACTGCCTTCAAGATGGGCTTTGCTGGTTCTCTCTCTCTGATAGCAGCAGATCTGAGCAGCTCCTGCAGGGGCATTGGAACCCTCAGAGAAGTTCCTGAGGCTCAGCCTCCTGTTCTCAGCTCACCCTCCTTGCTTCATGATCTGGAGATATATGCCTAACTTAAAATGGCTCTTTTGGCTGTGCACCTTCTTTCCACTTACGTGTTGACTCTGTAAGCTGATCACACCACGAGCAATATGTTGTTTTCACATCATAAGCTCTCTCCTGCATGGATTTTATGTTCCATTGCTGTGGAACAAGAGTTTTCTCATTTGATCTCCAGATTGTCTGATTGATTCATCCCTTTTTTTTTGATGAGGACTCATCACTTTGTCAACATCACAGATGTGTATCTATGGAGGCATGAAAGAACACACAAAGAGGAAGTCCAACTTTAATGATTCCTGTGGAGGAGTTATAGAAGTTCCCATGTGCACTCAGGGCTGTATTTGCATTGGTCAGTTAGTCCCATCCTCCCAGTGGAGAACAAGAATGGACAAGAAGTGGATGGTGGATGCCTGCCATTCATACCATGCCCACACAGGATGCTGGCAAGTCCTTTACGAAGTTCTCTTTTATTTTTTCACCACTTATCATTTCTTTTCGTTGCTTCCATGGTCAAAAGACATGTGGAACTGTGGTGTAAAGCTCTAAAGGTAAGGAGTAGGTTAGAAAAACTGGGGAGAAAAAAAAACCTGCAACCCTGTGTTATTTTTTGATGCCAGGATGCCAAATCACTCTGTTGGACCTTTGAGATTATACCTGCTGCACATTCTGGACAACTGCTGTTGAAATGTTAGGACAGTTGGTGAGGAACACCATTTGCACCACCTGTGGACAAACAGCCCGGATAGTATTCTCATCACCTGTACTTGGCACCTGCAGGCTGTGTGTCCATGATGGAGTGTCTCACACCAGGCTTACAGGTGGCAGCTTTAGAAGAAATGTTTTCAACATGGAGTGGTCTGCTTCTGGAAGGAGTGCTCAGAGGAGTCCCAGAGTATCCATCCTTGAGCAATCTGGTCTTTTTGGCACTGATGCGGTCAGTGATTTCAGCTAGATGTCCTCCATAAACTCCTTACAATGTGAATTATACTGTGCTTCTCTGATCCCTCAGTGACTGGTTGAAAGACATGAGCCATTCCAAAACAGTCTGCCTGTATCGCTTAGGGAGAGATGAAGGTCTACTAAAAGGTTTTTGATGTGTTGGTTTTTTGTATGCCTAGGAAGAGGGCCATGCACAAGAATGCACGTTTTATCAAATTAAGCACATCTTTACTGAAAAAAGACATTGCTTGAAGCCCCTGCACATGATTTGGACAACACTTCTTATTTGAGAAAAAGGGATGCAAGGCCTTCTGTCTTTTTGCACAATAATTTCACTTCTGATAATTTGCTATTTTTGCTTAACATAAAAATATGTTGTTTCTTTACCTTCGTGGAACAAAATCTTTCCACAAATTACTGTAGATGTGGATCTTATTAAAGAAAAGATCTAAGTCACAGTGATATTACCCAGAATTTAGCTTTACCTGAGTTCACCTCTTGACCTCAGCATGCACTCGGGTGTGCAGCAGCATCTCTAGCCTTAACCCAGCTGCAATCATGGATCTTAGATAGTAAAATCATGGAATCACGAAGGTTGGAAAAGACCACTAAGATCATCTAGTCCAACCATCAACCCATCACCACCATGCCCGCTATCCCATCAATAGCAGGAGGAGTTCTCACAGCCTTACATGGTTTTCCATATCTCACAAAGCTGCTTTTTCCTGATTTCTGCAAAGCTCATCTCCTCCTGAAGTCCTAATGTGATGTTGTAGCAGTGGCACTGAGAGAGCGCACTTACCCAGGTACACTCTGTCTGCTCCCAGCTCAGAGCTTTGGGGCTCATCTTTCAGCAAACTGGGGTCTGCTCTGCAGCCTGTGCATCTGTGTGAGCATCTGGAGGAGACTGAGGAACTACTAGGGGATCTTTTACTGCGGTTCCTGTACATTCTGCATCTTGCTACGCCTCTTTCTTTCCTTGGGATTGGACTCTGGAGTCCGCCACGAAAGAGAAGAGACAAAGAAGCTTTCTGCTTTCAATGTACAACATATGGAGAGATGGGACAGATGTGCCCTGTGTGAAAACCACTGGGCAAGAAACCAGTTGTTAGGAGCTGAACGAGTGAGGCATGTCCCTCGTAGGATACATGTGTGCGTGCAATGCAAGCACACTGCAAAGAACTCCAGTTCCTGAGAAGTAAGCTGCTATTTTCACCTATAAATTCCTAATTGTAAGCAGCCTTTTTCATGTGAAATGAGATTGCCTTGCATACCACAAACATCAAATACACAAGTGAAACCCCTCCTCCCAAAAAGAACACAGTGGACAGATATCTGAGGAGCCAAGCAAGGCTGCATTTTGACATGCTGCATTTCTTAATGGAAGATTAGGAAATCAGCAAGTAAGCATATCTCACTACGGCAGAAAAAATCTTTTGACGCACATAAGCAGTTTCTGTTGCTAGCCTGCAAACAGAGAAATTGCCTGCTGAAGTCAGAGATGATGATTACTTTCTGGGTGGTGGCTGCAGTTACCATTTTTTCTTTAACTTTTCGCATTATCTGCAATATTCCATTGCATTATTATGTGTAAAGATTTTTTTTCAGACTCCACAATATTCAAATAGGGAATCGCTCTGTTGTCATGGAAATCATTGCAGAATTAGGCCACAAAGAGTGACAGTGACTCAGTAGCCAGGTGATACAGGCGCTCAACTGGGAAAAGAGAAATCTGCTTTTCTGCCCCTGTTCCCATGAATTTATAATTATTTCTTTCTCTAATGAAGCAGCTGCACTAAGAGGGCATGTCTCAGGAAACTGCTGCTACGTGAGTGCCTTCAGAACCGGCTTCAAATGGGTGCTCCTTACCCAGGCAGGAGAAGGGAAGAACTGAATTCTGATTTCACTCATTCTAGCAGAAGGAATTGATGCCTGGGCGAGGAGGTGGAGAGGCAAGATGGCCACAGTGGCCTTTGCGTGTCTGTGACTAAATGTGCCCTATGTGTACTTACCAACGCTTCCTCAGTAAGTGGGTGATAGGCAAACGGGTGCCTAATTTTAGTCACGTAAAGGTTCAGCCAGGCATGAAACTGTTTCTTCAGAATACAGCATGTGGGCTCAGGAGTGCAGGCAGTGATGGGAGGAAACCTAGCAGGGGGTTGGAGAATCTCTTCACATTCCTCTTCTCTGTTCAGAGCTTTAAAGTTTTGCATTCCAAACATGTTAGTGGAAAGTGCAGTAGTGAGCCTTTTCTGTACATAAACATGTACAAATGTGCATGTAAGTGCAGAACATAGAAGGATGAGAAATTCAGTGGAGAATGCAACAAACTGGACTCTGAATTACGCTGTGGTCCTATGGGTAGAAGTGTGATTCATAGCTGGGGATTCTAAGAATCCTCAGAGCCTTGTTCATGAAACAATCTGGTATAAATGTGCTTTCAGTGTAAGCATTTGACATCAGAAAGATGCTTTCCAAGTTTTATTTTAAAAGATACTGTTGTTACTGTTTGAGGGTGTGCCCAGGCTGAAACATAAAAGCTTTTGGTCTGATTTTAGTGCTGATTTTGATAGTTTAGTAATGGTCTCCACAAGAAAACATACCAGCAGGAAAACAGATGTTGAGATCAAAACTTCAACTTCTTAGTATGTGCTTATCTTAGTCTCTAGAAGTGTTATTTGTTTCAGTATCAGCTGATATGAAACATGGAACTGCTGTAACTGTACTGTAACTACGTCCTCTTCTTGGAAGAGGACATGGCAGTACAGCTCTGTAACCTATAATGTTTTTTTCTAGTATGGGGATGGAAGATGATTAGCTTATAACACAGTAATCTTGTCTGCTATCTCCTTTTGGACAGATTTTGATTAATTCTCCATTAACCAAATTCACTGGTGTACATTATCATGCTGTCATTCTCTTCTGTGTGTGCTACCTTTGTCATGTGATTAGCTGCCCTGAGGGCAAGAAACCAATAAAAATGACATTCTTGCTTATTATTTGCACCACTACCCTTTCATAGCCCATCATCAACTTGTGTGTTGCCTATGAGGATAAAGTCAAAAGTTAATTAGAATGCCACTTCATGTCATATAAAAAATGATCATTGTATGTACAGGAGAAGTTGTTTGCCTCCATATATGTGTTTGTCAGCAGCTCTTACCGGTTGTGTCTCATTCCTTCTTTTTAGTGATCCCAATCAGTGGGAATGTGGGACATCCAACCACTATGAGGGTGGCAAAATCCAGTGCTTAGGAAATTGGCAACCTGTTCACTGTGAATGCTGCGAGTCTAAGAAATGCTTTCAGTGTGTTAACCAAAAAGTCTCCTTTTTTCTTTCTTTTTTTTTTTTTTTTTCCCTAATTATCAGCTCCTGCATTTTATTTGTGTCAATCATGGAAAGAAGATTTGTGAAAAGATAGCAAAGAACAATTCTTAAAATGCGCAGATATGAATTGTAAGATAAAAAACTTAATTGCAGTTTAGACTTCAGATTTATTTGAAAAGGGGATAATGATAGTAATTACCCAGTTTGAGTTTTGTAGAAGGCTAATTAGATCCCAAAAGCATTTGTATGCACGAGGCAAACCATAAATACAAAAGACCATCTGGTCCTTATCAGCTTACAACACTAACACTGTCTGTAATTATTTTTTCTATATTGTTTTGATGTTGACATTTTATGATGCAATACATTTAACCATGGTTAGGGAATAACCTGTAAATGCTGAAAAACCCTGATTTTTGGCTATTGCAGAGTTTGAGGTTTCTTGCTGGTTTTAAAGACATTGACTGCCTCTAGGTGTGCAGTCTGTGGTTGAATCTTTTACAAATTGGTCAGTGTTTGAATTGAGTTTGTGATTGGTTTTTTTTTAATCTAAATTGTTCCATCTGTTTTTTTACGGCTTTTTGAGGTTCAAAAGTAATTTATGAATATGTAGAGACGGGTTTATCAGTCAGTGAAGTACTCTTCTAGTCTCTAAGCTGTTTCACAGCAGTAGAGATGCTAATTTCAGTGCCCTTGTTCAGGATTTAGTTTGCCACCTCAGCCTGCCTGTGTTCTCTGTCCAACATAAAGTTCTTCTGTGGCCCTGTGAAAGTCAAACTTGAATACAGCGGAGATAAAAGTTTTGTGCCTTCTCTAGTGTAGGAAGAACTCACAGTACCTCTGTGCTGAGAAGCTCAGTGAACCTCGGCAGGATGTCTCTCAGGTAGTAGTGGTGACAAGTTGCAGAAGCAGCCATCCCTGGTCTAGAGGGTGTCCCTGCCTATAGCAGGGGGTTGGAACTGGATGATCTTAAGGGTCCCTTCCAACCCAAACCATTCTATGATTCAGTGATCTCTTTCTTGCTTTAATCTTCATTCAGCCTGTTATCATAAAGCCATCAGTATCCAGAGTCTCTAACGAGACTCAGACCTCTTTCATTTTTCTGTTTGGAAAGCACTGGATAGGGAGGACACAGTGGTACAAGCAGCGTGTGCATGACTGTTTTATGTTTACATATATACATACATGTCATTGTTTCCATGTTTTTTCCATGTCTACAGGGTCTTTTGTCCTGAGAGGCATGGCTCATATGGATACTGAGAATCTCATTACTTTTATGGAAGATGTAATCTGTCTGCCTAGGCTGGGCTGAGCTCTAGCTGCAGATATCCCTGTTCATTGCAGCGGAATTGGACTAGATGACCTTTAAAGGTTTCTTCCAACTCAAATGATTGTATGTTTCTATGTTCCATTGTACCCCTATCCAAACTGGTGCCCAGGCTTATACACTTGGTGTAGCCATCAGACTCCTGCCACTCTGCAAGGATGATGTGCATCCCTCACTGCAGCACCATCTTCTGCCTCTCTTCACTTTGCCTGTCCCATTGCCATCCCTTCAGCCCATCCTAGCCTGGAAGTGAAGGAGCCTTTGTGCAATCTATACTGTGAAAACTGGCTTTGGAAAAAGTAGTTGAAAATCTTTATATGCACAGTAGCACATTGCACAGTAGTTCATTGCAGCATTTCAATATCTAAAAGGAACCTACAAACAGGAGGGGAATCAACTCTTTGAAAGGGTTGATAACTGCAGGACAAGGAGAAATGGTTTTAAGTTGAGGGAGGGAAGATTTAGGTTGGATGTCGAGGGAAGTTGTTTACAGAGAGAGTGGTGAGGTGCTGGAACAGCTGCCCAGAGAGGTTGTGGATGCCCCGTTCTTGGAGATGTTCAAGGCCAGGTTGGATGGGGCCCTGGGCAGCCTAGTCTAGTATTAAATGGGGAGGTTGGTGGCCCTGCCTGTGGCAGGGGGGTTGGAGCTTTGTGATCCTTGAGGTCCCTTCCAACCCTGGCCATTCTGTGATGCTGTGATAGCACGTGTATTTAAATGACAGAACATGACTGGAAAATGAGTAGGTTTTGTAGAATGTCTTAGGTGGGTGTGTTGTTTAAAATTATTTTTAATTGCTTTGAGACAAGCTGATGGAAGGCACAATGATGGCTTTATACAGCAACTGCAAAATACCTTCATTTTTACCCTTTCTTACAGATTTGAAGTAGACAGTGTTCCTTAAGTAAATGCCACTGGGTGTAATCTCAGTGTTTCCGTGTGAGAACCAGCTGCTCGCCATGGAAAGCCATGACCGGGAGCTCCTGACTTTTGGACCCTGCTCACTGTGCCGTCACCTGACCAAAAGTCACTGTAAAGCACAAAGCACAAAGCAGATGCTTGCTCCTGGAAATCACCTGGGGGCTGTGGCTGCAGATAGTGGCTGGAGGAGCAGCACATTAATGGCATGGGAGGATATGACTGCACAAAGCAAGGCTGCATGCAGTCCTGCATCTGTGTGTGGAACCCAAAAGGTTAAGCTCTACAGAGAGCTACAGTGGGTGAGTTTGCTTCCTGATACAGATTTTCAGGAAAAGAAAGAACAGTGTTTTACTACGAAAATTGCTTTGGGAATTTTTGTGGAATTGTTTGTTAGAGTTTTATAACTCCCTGTAGGAAATTGCTAGGGATTAGGCTTGGAAATGGTGCTATGTGCATGAAATGGATGGACCTGCTGTATGCAAGGGTGATCAAAGCACCTGCTGTGTGGCTGCTGTGACAGAGCATTCAGACTGTATGGCAAAGCCTTCCCTTTGGTTATCCCCTTCCTTCTGTGGTTGTTCCAATTCTCCCAGCAAGCATCCACTGCTTTGCTTCCCCCTCATATAAAGCCAGGGGAGGTTCAGGCTGGATATCAGGAAGAATTTATTCTCACAAAGGGTGATGAGATATTGGCATAGGCTGCCCAGAGGGACAGTGGAGTCACTGTCCCTGGAGGTGTTCAGGAAAAAAGTAGACGTGACACTCAGGCATGGTCTAGAGTGGTCACAGGCAGTTGGACTAGGTGACCTTAGAATCACCAGGGTTGGAAAAGACATTTGTGGTATTTTCCACCTTAGTGGTCATTCCAACCTTGATGATTCTGTGTTTCTGTGCCTGCATGTGCTCCTCCAGGCTGATAGTTAAACTGCTGCTGAGGCTGAAAGTGTGGCTTAGTTTTGTTTCTGTGTGAAATGAACACCTGGGGTGGGATTGTTCAACCAGCATCTAAAATGTCAGCAGTTCTGGAGCCCGGGCCCACTGGCTGCGAATGGATGCCCAAGTGGTTACTCCAGAAGAAAGTAATTATTTAACACATGGCAGCAGGGAACTATGGCCTAATCACTAGGGGCTAGATCCAGATAATGTCTTGATTGCCTAAAATAAGACCAAGGATGTAGATATTCAGATCTAAGACTGCACTCCCAAAAACCGTAATTACTTGCATGCAACCCTGAGGCCACTTAAATCTGTGTTAATGCTGCGTGCTCCTCTCCACCCTGGGATCCTTTACCTTTCCCAGATGGCTCTTAGCAGGACTCATCAGCTGTAATTCACACAGAAGGCTGCATAGACTTAATGCAGGAAGCTTTCTGTGAGCATAAGGAGTGCCTGTTGATGGGGCCAAACTCCCTGCTCCTTGCTGTTGCCATGCTATTTTTGGAGAATGCTGTGGGAAGGTTGGAGGGCCTCTATCTGATGGATCAGTGCTGTGGTTAGAGCACTTACCCAGGAAATCCAATGTTCTCTCACTCCAAAGGCTCAAAAGCAGAGTGTACTAGATACAATGCACTGTACTGATAACTGCTGTACCCTTTCTTTTATACTTACTCTCGGTGCAAAAATAATTCATCATTTTCTATAACAGAAGGAGAAAAGGGAAGCAAAGCAAGCACTGCAGAGAGAACAAAGAGAAAATGAGGGTTTCAATCACAGTGTCTCAAGCATTTGCTTGGGAGGGGACGGCCCACACTCGGTGCTTTAGGGATGAGGATGCTTTGATGTTCCTTACTGAACCGCCAATGGCCAATGTAGAACTGGGGGATTTCCAAGGTGAGTTTCTCCATAATGTACTCCTTGTTTTGTCTTCCTGTTTGTTCCTTCTCTCAGAGACAGTTACTTTTAGATATTTTGTTTTGTGTGGCACAGTGCCCATAGAAAGAACAAGATTTCCATGTGATTTCACACACATGCCCTGACATTTGGTTTGGCTGTTCTCTGAGGAGGTAGGTCAGCAGGGGAGAATTCCTTACCCAGAATCAGGAGCTGAGTACTGGCCATCCCTTCTGGTCCCTGCTAGTTCTGAGGCTTTTGTCTCTTGTCATGAGCACATCTTGCAGCACCATCCCGAGCTTGCTGGGTCTCTTCATAGAATCATAGAATCATAGAGCAGCTTGGGTTGAGAAAGCCCACAATGATCCCCTAGTTCCAACGCCCCTGCTATGTGCAGGGTCGCCAATCACCAGACCAGGCTGCCCAGAGCCACATCCAGCCTGGCCTTGAATGCCTGCAGGCATGGGGCATCCACAGCCTCCTTGGGCAACCTGTTCCAGTGTGTCACCACCCTCTGTGTGAAAAACTTCTTCCTAATATCTAACCTAAACCTCCCCTGTCTCAGTTTAAAATCATTGCTCCTTATCCTATCTCTGTCCACCCTCATAAATAGCTGTTCCTCTTCTATATACAGCTGCTATTTCCAAAACATATAGCAAGATGCATCAAATTGCTATCATTGAGACTTGTACCTCTCTGTCAAATTTTGTTGAAATTACCTAATAGAAACTGTAGAGGGCTTTTATCAAGCAGTACAGTCATGCCATCACCTTATCTCAAAGAAGGCTAAACTAAGGGTAAGTTAAGAAGTGAGTATCAGTCTGCCTCTGGCAGCTGAACATCAGTAAAAAGAGAAGGGAAAGAAGTTTTACATCTTAGTGAAGTTAATATAGCTACAGTCTCCTATGTTTCATTACCAATTTTGTTTATGTAGTGATGACTTGACCTGTTGGTCAAATCCTATAAATAACACAGTCCTGGTTTACTTTTATTTCTGTCTGACAGGAGCGCTGAATTACAGTATTATGACATTATCAAGCATTATGGTTTAGCATTGGTTTGCTAAAATACTCTCCTTCTAGATATAATTTATTACTTCTTTGGCTTGCTAAACTCTATGAGTGACGTTCAAACTTCACGAGAGCCAATTATATTGTTTCTCAAAATAGACATATTCATTTGCAGAGCCTCGTAGTAGTACTTAGGATTCATTGACTGTGTTTGTCTTTTATCCATGAAGCTTACTTTCAGTATCACTTCTACTTGCCTGCTGAAAGTAATCTCCAGCATCAGAATTGCCCTTTCACTCCCATATCCAGCTCCCTGTATCAGGATTCCCTGGCAGAACTTGCTGGTGGTGAAAAAGGTTCAGCAGTGGCTGTGGGAGCTGAGGCATAGGGCAGTGACAGGAACATCTGGGGACATGACCAGGGCAAAGCCCGCATTGCAGCCCCTCTGCCCTGCCCCCACATACATCACTTGGCATCAGCTGGCTGGCTGCTGCTGACTTCACATCTTCCTCTCATCAGCTGCCTGAGAGCTCGCTGATCTGTTGTGCTTGCAGTGATAGGTTTGAGCAGACTGTATTATTTATAAACGTTTAGTAATTTTCTCTGTCAGTGATGTGTTCTTTGGGGCTGCTTCAGCCTTTCAGCAGCACACTTGACACAGTGTCTCTTTGTCTCAGCTCCACAGCATTCCCAACCAGTTGGTCTGTGCACTTGCTTTCGCTTTCTGCAGTCTTTAAAATGTTCTTGTGGTTTTGTGCCAAATGATTAATTAAACTTTCATTAGGGTGCCAGGTTTCATTCTCATCGTAGATGCAGTAGCATGAATGGGAAGCGGTGGCAGTGGAGTTAAGCTAATATAAAACTGTAGATTGAATGCTGTTGTCTTCAGCTACATTATCATACTGCAAATCTTACTGAGGAATTTCCCTACCACCTTTCATTGCGTGGATTCCTAGATTTATACTCATGCCCAGAATCCAACCTTGAGGTATGCTGCCCCAACAACAGCTTTTCACAAATTTGTCTCTCCTATTTGGTCCTGAATCAGCAATGATCACCTGAGCTGTATGCTGCATTATATGAAGATTAGTATATCTCCAAACAGAGGAAGAGAGTAGTATCTACTAAGCCCCAGTTCTGTCCCCTTTGGAAAGATGGGTTGAGTTTTTAAGAGCTCATTGGCTCTGGTCGCAGGAGCTGCCTTTGCAGCTTCTCAAAACTGTATGGAAGACCTTCAGAGCAGCTGTGTGACTCAGGCAGTTCCTCGTGTAAGTCTTCCTTTTTGCTTCTCTCCACCTCTTCCCTGCTCTCCATGTGAATGCAAATATAATTACAGCATCAGGTAGAGATTCCCTAAGTGGCTTTCAGGGAGCTAGCCAGATTGTCCAGCTGTAGCTAGACCTTTGACCACTCCTTTATTTAGTAGGAAATATATTGATGGAAGGCAAAGATATTGTCTGATAAAGCTCGTACTGCCATACAGAGACATGGACCTCCTATTTTACTGTTAGCTGTGTAAACGTGAAGACGTATTAATGAGTAAGGGATTTTTCACAGCCTTTTAAATTTCAGTATAAAAAAGAAATAGCTTATCATTTTCAAAGGGATAGCTTATCATCTTTAGAGGAACAAGTAGATTTCTTTAGTATTCCTTTTCGAGAGCTGTATAAATTGAGTTATTCTTCAACTTAACTAAACAAGCAAAGAGAGCGTTAGGAATAAGGAGAACAAAAGATGTCCAAGAATTATCTCATAAGACCAGATGGGCAAGCAGAAGTGTCGATCTCAGATAAACTTATGCTGAGAAAATATCTCATTTGCAAACAGGCACTGAACAGGGTGCCTGTGAAACCACGGAGAAGAGATGTGCCTGTTCCCCGAATTGAAATGATGGCTTCTAGTTGACAGCAGCTTTGATTGCCCCTCAGAGCTACCCAAGCGAAGGAGAAGCTGATGCAGTTGTCAACCTGATCACTGACTAACTGGACCCATCATGTTCTGACAGCTGTATCAGGTACAGATGGTTGTAGTATTTTCTTAACTTCCACTCCATGGGAGAGTCAGACAGGTCTGTCTGATCCATCAGCTGCCTTGTGTGGAGAGGCCACTCATCCTCATTGCATTCCCTTCCTTTCTTCCCATCCTTATTCAGCAGAGAAGTCACATATTCCCCACAAGACCTACAAAGCCTACAAAGCCTTAGAGCTCTGTTATTTTTTGTATTATATGTATGTGCAGTCATGTTCTTATTTTTCTTTTCCAGATTTCTCTTTTTTACTCACACTAATTACAGCTGTTTTACCCCATTCTCCCCCATTTTACCTTCTTCCCAGTTTTTCTGAAGAGCAGAAGTGGCTGAATTTTTCCATTACCTCATATCTGTAGAGATCACTTAGCTTTTGTAGCCAGATCCTCTTCTTCCAACAGCACTGGATTTTATGCAGTTTTTCCACTGCCTGCAGAGGTGGGTGTATTTGGCTTGACCTCTTCCAGCTGAAGTCACAGGCAACGCATATACTTTGAAGGGGACACACTCTTTAGCAGGAACTGTTGTGAAATGACAAGGGGAAAAGGTTTCAAGCTAAAAGAGGGAGAATTAGACTGGATTTAAGGAAAAAGTTCTTTACACTAAGGGTGGTGAGGCACTGGCACAGGTTGCCCAGGGAGGTGGTATATGCTTCATCCCCAGAGACACTCTAGGTCAGGCTGTACAGGGCTCTGAGCACCTGATGGAGCTGTAGGTGTTCCTGCTTACTGCAGGGGAGTTGGACTCAGTGGCCTTTAAATGACCCTTCCAACTCAAATGATTCTATGATTCTACGATGTGAAGAAGTGGCTCTAGAAGTAAGGCTGTTCTGTGTCACATAGCCCCCAGTTGAAGCCACTTTCCCCATGGCTTTGATCTGTACCCAGAGATGTCACCATGTGCTTGGAAAGTGTCAAAGAGAAAGCACAAACTCTTGATTTATGGGAGGGATGCTGTAGCAGGTAAAATCTGCACCTGACTTCATTGTTTAAAGGGAGGAATTTAACTGATAGAACTGGCTCTGAAGAGTTTTTCTTGGGATCTAAATTTAAATATAGGACTTATCTATGCTAATTCGAAGTCATTAACTAAATTCAGGCAGATTATGAAAAGTAAAATAGTTATTTTGGTGTAAGGGCACCCAGAATGAAATAATGAGCACAGATGTGATTTCAACAAATGCTTCTCTTTATTCTTCTAAAAAACCTGACTTTTTAAAGATACCTCTTTTTGAAGCACCCCAAATTATTACATCTAAAAAACTAAATAAAATATTGAAATACGACTTTGTACCTTATGGCTAGGAGAATAAAAACACAAATTGTACTGCTGAGCATTAACTTCAATTACCTCTGATTCCCTCAGGTGTAGATTTGTTCAGTTGGCAGGCTGGCTCAGAAGCAGACACTGTCAGCATGCTCATGCACTGCCACCATTCAAGGCCACGGTATTTTAGAGTTTCTGGCAATAGTTTGACCCAGTTGTTGGCATGCCCCTTGCAGTGGAAGGCAATGGAGCCCCGTGCAGCTCAGCAGATGCAAGCCTGGCTTTCTGTGATCACTTGTATTTGGCTCTGATTTCCAGAGATGGGAGCCCCATCAGCACATCAAGCCTTACTCCTGTGCTAAGAAACACAATGAGATCTGACAAAATGAGCACAGGTGATTGCTCATTTATGTTTTTGCCAACTGGCTACTGAGTTGGTACTGCAGAGCCAAAATTCAAATTAAAGTTTGACTCACACATACCCAGTATATTGCTCACTATCTTCTTTCTCAGAGGTGTTTTGGCAAGAGGAATTCACATTTGTCTTCCAGGGGTTCAGCATCTACCCAGCCTTTGCTTGGTTCAGTGAAATAGATCTTCAGTACTGGGAGAATCATTTGTAGAAGCATTCTCATAAGTGTCAGCTTAAAAAATTGGTGGTTGCTAAAATGGTCCTTTCAAATCCAGTATTGATCATTTGTGTAAGCAAGTGAGAAATGTTCCAGAAATGCATTTCTCAGCTGTTACTGGAAGTGACACAGATTTTGTCCAGTTTCCTGAGCTGTGTCTGTAAATGAATCTTGCTTTTGGTCATTTGGATTTAGGGCCTATGAATGAAGTACAGTAACCAAACTCCTAAACTGCAGGAGGGAAGATTTTGGCTATTGATTTCATAGGCACAGCAAGCAGATTAGCTGCTAAGTGCTTCAATTTGCTTGTAAATTGTTTTATTATCCTGTTGTCTTCATAATTTCTTTGGATGCCCTGTCCTTGGAGACACTCAAGGTCAGGCTGGATGGGGCTCTGAGCACCTGATTGAGCCGTGGGTGTCCCTGTTCATTGAAGGGGACATGGACTAGGTGGCCTCTAAGGGTCTCTTCCAACTCAAACAATTCTGTGATTCTATGTAATACTTGAACAATTATCACTGCTGCAAATTGAGGATATTGTCCTATCCTGGGTTTGCAAGAGAAACAAGAAAGGCGGAAGATCTGGTAAGAGGGAAGTAATGTGGAGTTAATCATGAAATATTTACTGCTCTTCACACATTTTTATGGTCCTCAGGAGAGATCTGAATGAAGTGTTAGTCTGAAAGCTGAACCTAGGGGCTGCTCCTTATGTAGGGGAAGACGGTATAGAGGAATGAGCTGTTTGACAGCTGGACATTCACTTTGGATGGGTATTTGCACAGGAGAATGCAAATCTCCTGCCTGAAACACAGATGTGGGCATGAGGTGGACTCATTGTCCCCTAGTGGAGTCGCTGTCCTATACACTGTCCCCAGGCAGGTGTATGGAGACTGTGCTAGCAGCTTCTCCTTTCTTGTGACTGTGCAGGAAGCCAAGGAAGGAGCCCTGCAGGTTGGCCACTGCAGTGTGGGGCAGGGACTCAGGAGCTGATGTCTGAACCCCAGAACTCTGGTGCTCCTCTCCTTGAGACAGCTTGTGCTCAAGATGCCTCCTCAGCTCTTGGTTTGCAGGCACTGCCCAGCCCATTAAAAGCAATCAAAGCAGAGCGGTAAGAATTTTGCAAATAAATTACCTCTCTTCAACATCAGCCTGCATCCACCTCGTAAACCCACTTCTGAGCTTGGCACGGGAAAGGCAACAAAACAGCATTCAGCCAAAGACTATGCTTATGATTTCTTTATTTTTTTGTACTCCAATAGTTCAGTTATTTTTACCTAACGCACAGCATTCTTACCCCTATAACCGTGCTGGCACGTGGGCAGCGAGCTGCCGGTGTCTGACAGCTTGCTAATAATGCAGTGCGCTGCGAGCACAGCCCGTGCCAGCAGCCATCACCAGAGCAGGAGGCAGCATGATGACAGGCTGCAGGAGTGGCAAGTGCCATCTGAGAGCTGACATCGAAGGGAATTTCCCAATTAGTGCTGCGGTGTTACACTGAGGGTGGCAGGGAGGGCACACAGAAAGCACACTCCTGACTGGGAGGTGCACGGCACCTTTATCAAAATGAACAATTTGCAGTTAGGGCATGCGATTGAGTTGTATTACAATTTGGAGGAAAAAAAAAAGGATAATAAGCTATTGACAGTTGAGGTTGCAGTCTGAATTCAGCCATAATTGCAAGCACAGATGCTTGTGTTTTCACACAAGTGACTGCATTCACTAAGTCTGCCTGTATAAACAGTTAAACCTCAGGGCTGAATTGCCAAAAGACACCAGAACTTCTAAATACCAGGACACTGCTGCCCATAAACATGCTGCATGTATTTGAGAGGTCCAGGGAAGAATCAGAATCACAGGATGGTTTGGTTGGAAGGGACCACAAAGCCCACCCAGCCCCAACCCCTGCCATGGGCTGGTTGTCCCCCACCAGCTCAGGCTGCCCAGGGCCCATCCAAGCTGGCCTTGAGACCTCCAGGGATGGGGCACCACAGCTCTCTGGGCAGCTGTGCCAGGGCCTCACCACCTTCTGAGTAAAGAATTTCCTCCCAATATTTAACCTAAATCTCATCTCTTTTACTTTAAAGCCATTCTCCCTTGTCCTATCAAAGTCTGCCCATGTGAAAGAAGAGAGAGGAACAGAGCAAGTAGTGGTGAGGGTGGGATTACCTTGCTTTAATGTCACTGTTTTAGAGTTAAGCTCTGTGTTGACTTGACTGGAAGCAGTGGAGAAAAGGCCACAATTCTGATGCTGTTTGGTCTTTTCCTATGCTTCTCACAGCAGACACCCAAACTGCAGCTTTAGACAGTACACTGAGATTTACTTAGCTAAAATTAGACAAGATGACTTCCATCCTATGCACTGTTTGGCTTCATATCAGTTGAAATATTAATTCTCTTCCTGTGAGGGCACAGTGTTGCTATGGTGTAGCTCCTGCAAAGTTACAGGAGCAGTATGTTTTTTCCCCCAGTAAAAGATATTTAAATATAGAGTTGTCAAACAACTTGATTTAAGCATCATTCCTGTGAAGCAGTACAGAGGAAGATTGGGGACTCAACATCTCCCATGCACTGTCCAAAGTAAACCTTTGCCTTTTCCCTATGGGTAGCTGTGGTTTCCCCTAAGCATGAAATTTTGACCTCTTGGGACACTGGGACACAAGAGCTGTGGGAACATAACACTTTATCAAAGCATTAAGTGAGACTATTCAGCATCACAGTGGGATCTTTGAATCCAAACTCCTAAATTTAGAGAAAAATATGGAAATTAAAAACACTGTAATGAAGAGGTGTGGGTTTTTTTTCAGGAGGAAAAAAAAAGAAGTGTTGGAAAGCTGAGATTCAGTGAGAAAAGCACTTCATTTGATGCCCAATTTTGTCAAAACGATTTGTGAGGGAGGGAGGCTATCAATGGTGGTGTGCAGTATAAGAAGATATGAATTAGCACAGCTCTGTGTTAGATAAGATGCAGAGAAGAGACCATGTAGAAGAAAAATGAAATTAAGATCACTTTTGAGACCCTAAATCATTCATCAGTGGGAGGTATGCAATTCTAGCCAATGTCCTCGTGTGGCCACAAACTTGACACAGCAGGCAAGGGACTGTTTTCTTTTCTCTCTCAAGCTGATGGCGTAATGGCTTGCCTAGACAGGACATGTAGTGCTAAATGAGGAGCCCTCAAACACCTGAACGTGGCACAGATGCCCACGACCTACAGAAGAGCCCCTCCTTCCAGTGAAAGTTGAGAGAAAGACTCTTAGCATAAGCCTGATTGAGTGTAGGCAACTGAGTTGAACGTGCAGTGTTAGTCCCCTAACTTGCATGTAGATACCAAAATTTACATGTCATAATTTCAGAATTAATCCCACCTTATGTTTCATATTGGCAGACCTATTGCATTCCAACTCCTCCAAATGGAATTTCTCTGTATTTCACTCAAAGTTTCTTAATATACTTTATTTATATGTCTATTATTTTAGGAATTTTCCATATTTATGCCATATGTATTTCAAACATGATACATACCATTTATTCATAAAACCATCACAGAATCACAGTCAGTAAGGCTGGAAAAGACCAGTAAGATCATAGAATCATAGAATCATAGAATGGCCTGGGTTGAAAAGGACCACAACGATCATTTAGTTTCAACCCCCCTGCTGTGTGCAGGGTCGCCAACCACTAGACCCACCCCCACCATGCCCACTAACCATGGCCTGCAGTGCCACATCTCCACATTTCTTGAACACCTCCAGGGACAGTGACTGCACCACCTCCCTGGGCAGCCTGTGCCAGTGCCTCAACACTTTCTGAGAAGAATTTTTTCCAATCAAACCAGAACCTCACCTGTTACCTCATAAGGTCATCACCCCTTATTCTATCACTGTAACCCAGGAAAAGAGGCCGACCTCCACCTCACCACAACCTCACCACTGAAGAGAGCGATATGTTCTCCCCTGAGCCTCCTCTTCTCCAGACTGAACAATCCCAGCTCCCTTAGCCATACCCTATACCACTTGTGCTCCAAACCCCTCACAGCTTTGTTGCCCCCCTTCGGACATGCTCCAGGGTCTCAGCGTCTTCCTTGTAGTGAGGGGTTCCATTATTCTGACACTGTATGCCATATCTATGCCATACATACTTTACAGGTGATACATGCCCTTTCTTCATTCTGACATTGCATGAGCCACTCACACACCTGGCAGAGTGGAAGGTGGTCCTGCTGCAGGACTGCAGAGCTTCCCCTGTCCATGCATACATCCAGACTTGAGACCGAGCATGTCACTGAGCTGCTCCATGCCTCAGGTCCTTTCTGCATGGCAGCATTCCCACACATCAGCCCTGTGGCCATTGAACTCATGGCTGCTTCACGAGAAATTTCTTCTTGTTTCCTGTGAGATTGTTCTCTTACTATTTAGGGAAAAGTGATCAAAGAGACTGGGAGTATGCAGCTAAGCAAAATGTTTACTCATTATCTCAGTGATGGGTTCAGCAGTCTCTTGGCAAATCCGCCCTCCATCTAAAGTACAAGCTGGTTTTCTGTGTTTGGGAGTTGAAGTTTAACCCCTGGGGGAACTTTGTGGGAGAGGGGGTCCTATTTCTAGGGGCTGTTTCCCTCCATCACATCACACAGCATGCAGGGCACAGCCTCCAGGGTGACCTGACACCATACTCCATCCAAAGCAACCCTGATGAATACCCAGAGCTCTCACCAAGCAGGTCCCTTTGCCTTGCAGAGTGCTGACAGCAAAGTCCCTACTGATGGATGGTGCCTGTATGGCCTCAAAAAGCCCTGCAGGACTGATTGCAGTAACAGCCCCTCTCCCACATACCGCTCACTTGTGAATGAAGCACCGTGAGGGCAGTGCAGGGTTAACTACTGCTCTGTCAGCGTTTTTGTGCTGGCACAGCCCTTTCACAGCAAGATGTCATTGGTGAATTGATTATTTCTTCTTTGTTCCGCTGTCCAGACTCAAGAGAAAAGCGACTGCTGGCAACTTGCAATTCTCAGGGCCTCCTTGCTACAACATCCTTCCTGCAAATGGGGCCAAAGCAAGTGGAGGTGGAGCTTGTTTTATAGAGGTTTCTGTTAGGGCTGCAGATCATCATGGGTCAGTTGCTGCTTCTAGTGTAAGCCTTGCAGACCAGGCTGGCTGAAAGTGTCTGTATTAATTACCATTAGGCTGAGGTTCTGTCTGTAGACACAAGTTGTATTGCTTTAACTACCCTGATATGATTAAAGTTATACAAATACCCTGAAATGAATGCAGTTAGAGCAGTATAAATGACCTTATTTATCTCATATTCTATGCTAGTACAAAGAACCTTTATGCCCACATAATTGCACTCACTAGGGGTTGTGCCAGTGTAAATGTTTTGGTACAAAAATCAATAACTGGCATAGTTAGAGGCAGCCGGCTGTCTGAGGTGCAGCACAACAAATAGACTGAGTGCTCTGCTATTTTTGGTTTTAATCTATCATTCTTATCTTGACCTAGAAATAAAATTGAATAGGAAGTTGAAGTTATCTCTGCAGCAGAAATAGGGGTCACAGGTGTTATGTCCCTGTTGACCTCCAGCTGCAGGAGGAGCTGCACGGTGGGAGCAGTCCCTCCTGACTACTCCTTGCACACAGATACTAAAAGGGTCCAGCCTGGCAGAAGTGGTGGGAGAGTGATGAAGCCTAAAGCATGGGGATGGAATGTCTCCCTGTACTCAGCACTGGTGAGGCCATGCCTCAAGGACTGCATTCAGTTTTGGGCACCTCACTACAAGAAGGACACTGAGGCACTGAAGCGTGTCCAGAGAAGGGCAGTGAAGCTGTCTGGAGTACAGCTCCTAAGGGGTGCGGCTGAGGGAACTGGGATTGTTCAATGTGGAGAAGAGGAGGCTCAGGGGAGACCGTATTGCTCTCTACAACAGTGGGTTGTGGTGAGGTGGGGGTCGGCCTCTTCTCCCAGGTAACAGCAATGGAGTGAGAGGTGATCACCTCAAGGTGCACCAGGGGAGGTTCAGATTGGATATGAGGAAAAATTTGTTCTCAGAAAGAGTGTTGAGGCACTGGCACAGGCTGCCCAGGGATGTGTTCAAGAAACGTGAAAATGTGGCACTGAGGGCCGTGGTCAGTGGGCATGGTGGGCATGAGCTGCTGGTTGGGCTGGATGATCTCAGTGCTCTTTTTCAACCTTAATGATTCTGTGATTCTGTGTTGCCATTCTGCCTAGATCTATTTCTGCGTACTCAGACAAGCATTGCGAGTAGAAGAGAAACATTCAGTGATGGTGCATCCCTGTATTTGCACCATCACTGCACCTTGTGCAGGAGCAGTCAGAGCTGTCTGCATAACGATACTAAATATCATGGCCCTTTGGAATGCTGATGGAATGTGGTTTATTGCTCATGTGGTTAAGCATGGGCTTGTCCTAGCTGTGATGGGCTTGTCCTGGCTCTGATGGAGCTTTTTCCCAGCTGCCAAGTGCACTCCAGTCTCTGCTTGCAATGCGTGCAGATCTCCATGACACCCCAACTGACTGCAGTGCACTGTAGAAGACTTTGATCTGGGCTATAAAGAAGTTGGTGGTTATTTCCTCCATCTTAATATATTTTAATATCCAATCCATTTGTGTGATATCTCTGGGTTTAAACTCACCAAGTACACTCCCAAGGATCCACAACAGGTGTAACCTGTTCCTTTTGTACCCTGCAGGAGCAGTTTTTTTAGACATAGGGTTGTGCTACTGCTGTGAAAACAATGCTAAAATAAAATGAGTAACTTGGGTGAGAGAGAATGCCTCACTGTTTCATCAAGGCTTGTACAGCACAGAACTAGAAGCACCGTCACACCATCCTGCTATGAAATGCCACTCAGCCTCCTGCCACATGAGGGATGTTTTAAAGTGGTGTTGAGCCTTAGCCTTAGAAACCTAGCCCATCAATCGTGGTTTCCTCTGATCTGAAGATTTTTTAGTTTTTATTTGTATGACATTGGCCACTCTAATCACATTTTATCCCAAAGAGAAATCTCAAAATTGATCCCATTCTTAAAAAAAAGACCTGAGAGACTAAAGAGTTAAAAATGCACTCCTGCTATGGTTTGCACCAGTCTTCTACACATTTTTAATTTTATAGCTTAGTTTCTGTATCTGTAAAATGAGAGAAATCTGCTTAACCTGTGGAGGAATTAACTCCCAACCTCACACTGGCTTTTGATGCAGAATTCATTGACATTTACTAAGTACAATGTGATTTTTGTGTGATAGATGGTGTTAATGAATATGAAGTTGAGGTTCATAGACTTTTGTCTCAGTTACAGCTGAGATGGAATTGTTTTCTTCAGAATGTCTGGTATGATGCTATGTTTTGGTTCTAGAAGAACAATGCTGACAACACACTGATGGTTACAGCTGCTGCTAAGCAGCGTTGTACAGAGCCAAGGCAATTTGCACCTAAGGGTGCAAGGAGCTGGGAGGGGACAGAACAAGGACAGCTGACTTAAACTGGCCAAAGGGATATTCCATACCATATCATCATGCAGAAGGAATTTTGAAGGTGGTGGGAGTTCATCACGCTCTCTTCTGCTGCGCAGGGGGCTAGCTGGGTACTGGTTGGTGGGTGGTGAGCAATTGCTTGTGCATCACTTGTTATATACATACGCATTTATTTTTATATATGATTATTATCCTTTTCCTTTTTTTCCATCCTAATAAAGAGTTTTAGCTCAACCCACAAGTTCTACTTTGTTTTCTATTCTCTCTCCTGTCCCACTGGGAAGGAAGGAGAGAACAGCTGTGATGCTCAACTACCTGCTGGGTTAAACCATAACAGCTTTCCTGGACTTTATTATTTTTTATTAATTTTCAGGTACCTCTGAAAAAACATGAAGTCATTTTGGAAATTGGTTTTATTTTCAGCTTTACAAAACATACCACAAACTATGGGAAGTTCAAGTAACTTTGTGTTCTGAGTGCTGTGTCTGCAGCAGTTTCATTCCCTTAACTGTTGGACTAAAATTTGTAAGTGATCTACAAATCAACCCTTTGATGCAGTACATCTGCCAGAAACCAAAACTACTGCGGCTCAAATGATAGACACTTATTCTGGCTGACAACTTGTACTTTTAATTGGAAGCTGCAGCTTTTGAAATGAATTGGACAGGGTGAAATCATCGCAGTCTTAGATGTAGACAATGACAGAAGCCAGCATGTTCAGTTCTCTTTGCTGAGGCTCATAATGCACACAGAAAGCTGCTGATCGCACTGGATTGCAATTGAAGATATTTGCCCTTCATTGAGCAGGGAGCTTGCAATCACATTTTGCTGGAATAGGTTCTTTGTACAAACAAAACTTAAATCAGAAGGAAGTTCTATCTCATTTCTTCCTCTCTGATCAAAACCTTCATGCCTGAACACCTTGTGCAGAGGAGCATTAGGCTCACATTTCTGAAGTCTTACTTGTTATTCAAGATTTGTTCCTGATAGCTTAAACTACTGAACCCCCCCTCACCCATACAGCTTTAAAAATGGAAAAATGGTTCATTTTCAGCACTTTGCAAAGCCTTTCATTGTAAAAGAGGAGCAAAGCAAGTAGAAAGGAACTGCCTGCATCCAAAGCCCCCAAATCTTTCCACTTGTTCCCAGGGCTTGGACAACAATACCACTATGAAAATAGCTCTGAGGAGGAAGAGCATGCTGGGTAATGAGATGCAAATGAGCACACTAAGCATCCCACTCTGCTTCAGAGCCTTTGTATCCAGTAGTTCAATAACAACTGGCTTTTGTGTCATGATAGGTTAGCACAGAATAGATTTCACAATGTGTGTGTGTGTTATCCTCATAGTTCTCAGCTTGTGGTCAGCAAGACAGTTAAACGTGGCATCCATTTTATGGAGAAGCTGGTAGAAAAGTTGTCTAGATTAAAGCTAGCTGAAATAAGAGTGTTGCAGTTAAATGGAACAAAACTCATGGCAAGGCTTTTAAAAAGAGAAGAACATTATTTATTTATTTATTTATATTACTCCACAAGTTGGTTTTCCCTGCTCTACTCAAGGTCACGTGCGTCCAGTTGCTGTGGCCAAGATAGACTGCATGGAACACTGAAGTGCATTTCTAAAGAGCAGGGTGTAGTGCTTGGGGTCTTGATGAGAATCCAGATAGAGCAGCAGAACTTGGGTCTGCTGTCCTTCCGCCTGCACACATGGGAAGAGCTGTCTGAGGATCTCACCATTGGTACCCAGGTGAGAGCTCTGTGCCAACAGCTGATTCTGCTGCTTTTCCTCAGCTAAAGATTTTCTTGTCTGCAGGACCCTCTGCTCTGACAGTTGGTCACCAAGACTGACGTATTGGCCTCGTTCTGCAGAGAAAAGCAGCTCCTGCTTATGTTCAAGTTCTTCTGTGTGTTATTGCTATCTGTTATGTGCAAAGCCATTGAAGTCAGGGGTCAAAGCCAGTACTACATTTTATCCATTGCTAAGAATTAAAGTAAATCTCTGTATGAACGAGCAAAGAAAAAGCAGCAAACCTTAGAAACCAAAGAGATGAATTTTATTCTTTAAAGAAATTACTTTCTTTACCTACATAACCATAAATTTTGGGAAAGTGCTGTTATGGCTGAGCTTTATGAGATTGTTAGTTAATAATAATACCTTTCTCTTACACAAGTGATTTTTTCCTTTATCGATCACAAGGCACTTTACAGAGAAAGATATCAATTATCCCAGTTTTTATGGGAGGGAAAACTGAAGCACTGAGACATCAAATATCGGATGGAAGGTTACTGAACAAGTCAGGGGGTGAGCAAGAAACCAAACAGAGTGTCTCAGTGCTGCTTCCCAGGCAGGAGACCGCCTTGGGAAGGGCAGCTGAGGTATACATAGGTCTGTCTTTTAGGTTGTTTGTCACCAAAGAAGGCCATATATCTTTTCTATGAGGCCTCTTTCAGCAGCTCTGCATTCTGTGCCTGCATCAGGAAGGTCACATCACCAATGAATCATTTTTTATTAGAGATGAAGACGAGATTTACTTGATCTGGGGAATCTGCTGTTGGCACAAGGCACCGCTTTCCCAGCACCAATGGGTGCTAATTGGTGGAGGCAATCGTTGGTAATAAAGGGTGAAAGCCTTCTGAGCTCAGCTGGAGCAAAGCAGACCTGTTTTACTATTGTCAAGAGCAGCACTCATTGAGGGTGTATATGAAAAGATGCAAAGTCGTTTGTCTTTAGAAGGTAATGAAGGTGTCCAGATGAGGAGAAAACACTGAAGCTGTACCCTGCACACACCTCCACATCTCCTCCACAACTGAGAAAAGAAAATACCAGGACTTAGCCTGCTGCAGCCTAGGTATGTGTTATACAAAAGCATACATTGGGGACTTAGTTATTATTACTTTTTCCTGCCTTTGTTGTTACATCATAATATGCCAAAGAAAGAGATGGAACAAAGCAGGATGGGATGAGAAGCATTTGCATGTCCCCTTTTCACTGAAGGTGTCACCACCCATCCCATCACCCGTGTTATATAACTCTCCTCTCCTGCAAACAGTGAAATTCATTAGCATAAATTATAACCAGATTCTAGTTAGGCTCAGTTGTCACTTTTGCAGAATGATGAGGCCTTTGTGCACAAAAAAAATTAAAGAAAATTGTATAATGATTATGTGCACTGGTTACTAAGCTAGCCACCAGTTAGATATATTTATAGCTATTCCTGTAAGTAACAATTACATGCTAATTATAACCCAAATAGAATTCTGCAATTTCTCGCTGAAAATGAAAGCAATGCAGGGGGATGTTAAAAATCTGTGCTGAGGCATCATATTAGCAATGAGGTTTTTAGGCAGCACTGCACTCTGTTAGGGATGGAAACAAAGGAAGATACGAATGCTCTTTCTGTTCTTATGTACTCATTTAAGCCTAAATAAAGGATCTGAACTTTGAAAACTCCATAGCCCACAACCTGTGAATTTCCATACAAAGTGTTTTAGGAAAGCTAAATTGGATTCCTGTAGGCAGTTACTTATTGAAAAGTATTATCAAATCTTGGAGTGGAGTCATATAAGTGGGAGATAACAAATGGAATGTCCATGGAGGGCAGTGTGAAGAATAAACCTTGTGTTTACTCTTCTTTTTGTCTGACCTCCGTCATCTTCAAGGCTTTTGAATGCTTTTTGAAGGACAGTAGAATTAAAGACATGGAAATAGATTGAAAATGGGATAAAAGTGCTCATGTGTTTAGCAGAAGTAAATTGCGCTAGCCTACCTTGATGTCATTGATAAGATAAATGATGTTCTAAGAAATGTTATATGTGTAATCTATGTGGACTTCTGTAATGCATTTGGTAGGGTTGCACTGCAGAATTCATGAGGCATGAGGACATGGAGATTAATAGGATAATTGATATGTGCATATGGGTCCGGCTGAGGAGGAAATAAAAGTGATGAGTCTTAAAAGAGGAATTTTCCACGCTGAAAGGAGCATTAACAGTTTCAAGTGTTGGCTAGACAAATGATCTTGTTTGGTGTTCCCATCAAGGATGCCAGCTTCAAAAGTGGGAGGTTCTGATCCAGAAATAGCAGTCATCTTACACAGAGGAGGTGCCAGGGAGGGAAAAGAAAAAATACTGAGGGTTCAAGGAAACGAAATGGAATGAGATATGCAGGGCATTTGAGGACTGAAAACAAGATTGCCCATCTCTGCTCAAAGCACATGCACTGAGGCAGTGGTTGGGCTGGTTTATGGGGCCTGTGGAGATGTTATTGGAGCACAGCATTCATTCTCCATTCCTTAGGCTCAGGGTGGATGACAGCATGCTGGAACTGCAATGCAGGAAGATGAATGGAAAATGGAAAGGAAAGGAAGCCAAAGGATCTTAGTCTCTTTAGTTCACCGAAAGAAAGGCTGGCGGGTTTATTATGGGTCTCTGGTAGGCAGCGTGGCATTAGCTGGTTTGTGTCCCCACAGCATAAGTCACCTCTCCTTTGTAGGAGATCTGTAATGGTGTTGCAGCTGAAGACAGAGCCAGGGAGAAAGCTGTGAGTGATAGGGGTCTACAGCCCAGGTTTGCTCCCAGGCCAGCTTGGATGGGCCTTGGGCAGCCTGATCTGGTGGGTGCAACCAGCCCACAGCAGGGGGCACTTTGTGGTCCCTTCCAACCCAACCCGTTCTGTGAGAAGGGGAAGTCCCGTGGAGCCCTCCATTCCAAAAGGCAGAACAGACTGTCACACCATATTGCCTTTTAAACATAGTTTAAGAACAACAACAACAAACCAAAAGCTACCTTTAAAGGCAAAATCCAAATTCTTCACTGAAAGAAATGTTCACTTTGCATTTTGTGCAGAGTTTTCACATTTTCAGGAAAAAGCTAAGAAAAGTCTCACAAGAAACTGAAGGTCCAACCAAAAAAAGGAGTTTTCTTCTGCTTGTTCTTTACTTTTTTCGTTTCCTCAGAGCCACACATTAGAAAACATAACTGTTTTTAAAAGCAATCACTTTTCATTCCTAGCTATTTTCAAAGAGGTCGTTCTGCTCATTGTCACCTCTGGAAAAGCAATAAGGCAGCCCTCGTTCATGTAATTGCACAGTCTTGCCTGCTGTTTTTTTTTCTCTTGCTCAATAAAGTATCATTCATTTAGATCAAAATACAGTCTTCTTAAATTAGAGGTTTACATTTGTAATTATATAAAATGATATGTTTGTTTACATCTCCAAGTAAAATTTACATCATTTTCTATCATTTATCTTTGAAATTCAATTTCATTTTGTCTATCTCTAATTTATTGCAGGAGATGAATGTGCTGTTAGAGTGTTTACAGTGCCTCTCACTGCCTGTGGGTAATAAAATTACCCTGGTTATTGCTATTCGTTTCTGCATTTCTGTGGTTAGGAATACTTGATAGTTTTACTTTCCTGAATTAGGATGGAAATCCTGATGCTGTTTGTTTTGGCTGCTCCCTTTTTTCCTTCCCGTTGAAAGCCCCAAATTTAGTTTCATGCTATCAGAGTGCAGTGGGACAGCTGACAGCTGATGGCTGTATTTCTGAACAGCTCTGTGCTCTTATCTGTGTTCGGAATACGTAGGCTGCATTCATACCTGTGTGTCAGCTGTTAATAAATAGTTGAGATTTCTAATAAACTCATCAGTAAACCCGTGTGTTCCCACATGAATTTCTGCACAGTCGGCCTGCGGGAGCAGGCAGTGTGTATAACCAGTCACTGAATTCATGGAGCATTTTTGGAAAAGCAGTGTTTGCTTTAGAGGTTCTTTTGTCTGTTTCACTTGTTGGGTTAAAAGAGCCATGTTCTCAGCAAACAGTCTCAAGGCATTTTTCTCCCCAAGCAGAGCTTCCAAGGGTAGTTCTACAAAGTTCCCTTTGATATCCTACTGTGGTTTTCTTTCTGTATGCTTATTCCTTACAATGCTTGAGAAAGATGTTTGGGAATTGTTTGTGTTGTGGGCTGAGCATCAAATGGGGCACAGTACCTCTGCAGAAGAGCCTCTCCAATTTTGTATTCTTGCTTCCAACTCAGAATTGATTTCTGATAAGATGAAGATCAATACCTTTATTAGGAGAAAGTTGCCTCCAACTATAAGATATTAGAAAAGCTCTGAGCCATAACCTGAAGCTCTTAGTCCTAGTTCTCTCCCATCCGCACTTGCATTTTATGAATTGCTTTTATGAGTATGCATGGCTGGAAGAAAAAAAAAAAAAAAGGTGATTTACTGATGAACAGTAAAGCGTGCAGTAAATTGAATTCAGTTAAATTTCTGAGGAGGGGGAGGGAGCTGTTTTCCTGCTCATCTCTGTATGCCTATGAAGACATTCAGTCTTCAGCTTAAAACAGAAGAATATATTTGTCTTCTTTCACTTTAGCCTGTATTACCTGCCGTGTACTCTCTTCATATCTCATCTAAACCAAGTTTAGAAATGAGATATTAATAAAGGAGTTCTTTAAAATTTCATTTTCAAAAAATTAATGCTTTATCCCATAAAATTTGTGGTATTTCCAGAGCGAGCAGTAAAATATGCTGTGTCTCCATACCAGATTCTGTTATCTTTTAAGTGCGACTTCACAACTTAGCTCAGGTAAGGTTATCCATCTACAGTTTGAAAGAAAATAATTTAATTTCATAAGGAGAAGGCTATTGAACTCTCCTTGGCTTCATAGCCATATTAGGGAAATGCAATCTGTGCTAGAAAATAGCCTGTAGCAAACTGATTTTTGGTCCCAAAATGCTGTGCTATTGAAAAATATGTGAATTTCTTCTAAGTCAAAGGTCAGTTCAGTTCAGGATCACACCTCCAGCTTTGGGCTGATCTGGATGCACAGAAGATAAGCATCAGAAGAAGCACACGTGCCGCAGTGTTTCCCTGTGCACTGTTCAGGTGTTTAGAAGTTACCTCTACCATAGGCTTTATGGTCAACAGAGCTGGGTGATTTTTTCTTCCATGGCTCTTTAAGTGCAATCTATTTCTAACACAAATGTTTAAAACAATACATATATGTAGAATGAATAAGCACCAGTGAACATCAGAACTACTATAACTCTCTAAATTAGTGTATTTTAGGATACTTTTTAACATTCATTTCATTGGGTATATATATAAAAAGCCATACACATATTCAAATATTGGACCATATATACAGAACATATGTATGCATTTCTATAATGTTGTCTGTTTACCTAAGTGCACAAGGCACATGGAGGTTTCTCATGAGGCCCTACTATGGTACTGCATCCAGGTCTGGTCCCTGGGCATGGTCCAAAGGAGGCCAGAAGGATGCTCAAAGATTTAGAGCACCTCTCCTATAGAGATAGGCTGAAGGAGTTGGCACTGGGAAGACCTTATAGTGACCTTCCAGTACCCAAAAGGCACCTGAAGGAAAGGTGGGAATGGACTCTGTCATGCAGTGTAGTGATTGGACAAAGGGGGTCAGTTTTAAATTAAAAGAGGGGAGACTTAGTTTAGCTGTTTGGGGGAAATTCTGGGCACAGCTGCCCAGAGAGCTGTTGTGCCCCATCCCTGGAGGAGCTCAAGGCCAGGTTGGAAGGGCCCTGAGCTGGTGGGGGCAACCAGCCTGCGCCAGGGCTTTGTGGTCCCTTCCAACCCAAACCACTCAATGATTCTGAGAGTATGTGGCAAGTCACTATTTGCCTTTAGTCATATGTCTGTTTTTCTCAAAACTCTCACCCTGCTTGCTCATTACTCTATGTTTCTTGTCAAGTTAATAATAAAAATAATCATAAAATTAAGTATATGTGTTATCTTTAGGCCATCATATAAAGTATGTTTCCATTTTCTGTACTGGACAATACAAGCTTTGATACAGATTGGCAAAAATGTTAGACTTGAGCTGCAGTAGAAATAAATGGCAGTATCACAAGCTTCTAAGGAAGTATATCAAAATGCAAATATAGATACAGAACTTACAGAAATGAAAGATTTGGGCCTCAAATTACATGAAATATAAATTTGTTTGCTTTGCTCCTTTACATTAAGTAAGTAAGTAATTTTCTTTTTTCATGTGTTATTGACAATAAAAATGCAAAGATTACAGGCACTGTACAAAGTTCTTTGCTAGCATAAATTTGTGGATCTGCCTTGATTCCAGTGGAATTGCTCTAGATTGAGCCTACTACCTGCATATCATCAGAGAGCAATTGTCAATTTGAGGTATTTCTCAGATACGTTCATCTGGCATGGCCACGTCTAAGCGTCCAAGCAGAACACTGCTCAAAAAATACAGTGCATCACAAAAGACTCTTATTTGAGACAGAACATTGTTCCAGTTCTGAATAACAAAGTACAACTTGGGTGACGTGATAGAACCAATGAGTTGCTGTTCCTTTGCCAGGTTTGATGGCTTTATTACTAATAAAGATAGTTTTCTGTAAAACCCATTGTAAAGCATCAGGCATCGAATTCATATTCCTGCCTTTATGTCATCTTGCGTA
The DNA here is from genome assembly GCF_019238085.1 of Lagopus leucura. NCBI lineage: Eukaryota > Metazoa > Chordata > Aves > Galliformes > Phasianidae > Lagopus > Lagopus leucura. The sequence goes on from NW_024962254.1 coordinate 7,502,359, forward strand.
GATATATATGCATACATTTGCATGCCTCCGTGGGCACACACATACCTGACATTAACTCTAAGTTCTGTGTCTCAACTGGGGCTTAGAATCACAGAATCATAGAGGACCCCGAGTTGGAAGGGATCCCTATGGATTATTGAGTCCAACTCCTGGCTCCATTCAGGACCAGCCAAAATTCAGAGCAGGATTACAGGACATACTGCACAGGGTGAGCTCAGTCACCTTCCATCTTTTCCAAACTCTGTAACACGAGGAGAAAAATAACTGTTAATTTATTTAGGATGGAAAGAGTATTCCAATATCAAAAGTAAGAGAATTTGTAGAAAAGTTATATAAGAACGTGGTTGTCTCCAACCTGAAATGCTGGAGCAACGTTCCTGAATTTGTCAGAAAGTCTGCTTCTGGCCAGAGGAGCCAAGGTGCCAGGATGCACACTGAGATGTTTTAAGTCAGAAATTCAAGAAAAAGTAAGAAATTCAGGGAACAGAATCACGTAACCCTGATGATGATTTTATCACAAATAACTTTTCTATCACACCCGGTTTTTCTCTTCACTTTCCTGGCTGTTCTTTAAGAGTCATCACACTTAGAAATATCTCCTGGACCTAGAAGGACCATGTTGTTTCCCTGGAAATTTCAGATAAACCATCTGAGTGGTGTGGTATGACTTCTGAAGCTTGTTAGCATTTTTGCTATTTTGTGAAAAATGCCTGCTATATCTCCCAGCTGGCTTCGGACAGTTGACCAGATGGTTGTGTCTACAAGAGCTATGGCACATATTGAAGATGGGAAAAAAAGAAATGGTCATTTTTCATCATTGTCCCCCTGAGATTTTGTATCAGTGCAGCCCAGCATCATTACTTTGGGCATATATTTCCCTGCAAGTTATTTTCTTTAGATAATGCCTTTCTAACATAACAGTATGATGATACAGTACAGTTACAAAAGAACTGCAGTTGGGGTGTATTCTCTTGTGCAAAACCAAGTTTCTTTCAGTGGCTATGGACTTGTAAAAGGAAGTTAAACATCCTGCTAAAAATTACCACTATTATGTATTTGTACTAAATACAAGACGGACACAGCAACATTCTCATGAAACTCATGAAGGAACTGGTGTAGTAAACATAACTGGAATCTTTTTCCTTTTTCACTGTCAATGATAGATCTAAAGCAGAGTTCCCTGGAATGCAGCTTTATAATCCGAAAGAACAAGGTTCATATCTGTACCAATACATAACCATAATTAAATAAACTGTTGTTGTAGAACTCTGTATAGAAGTATTTTGTAGCACTCTTTAAGGGCAGCTGTGTTTTAGTATTAGGACTTGGTTGTTGAATCTGTTTGCTTGGTTACCTGTTCTTCATGAGCAGCTGCTGTCTTGGTACTAAATCTGTTAAGATCTGTTTACTTTAAAATATAGGCACTTTTGTTGTAGATTCTTGCTATGTGTTCAAATACCCCCTTTAGAAGTAAATTTAGTTCTGCAAGCACTCTGACCATTGTGGCAGCCCAAAAAGGCCCTACACTGAAAAAAGAAAAAAGGAAAAATCCCACACCTGTAGTGGGAACAGCGATTGTGTGAGACTGCTTTTGTTTTACTAGTGAGAGACAAGCACTATAAATTCTGTGAGTGATGCTCAGTGTCAGATGTTAGCTCTTGGTCTTCAAAGCAGAAGTGAAATCTTCTGCCTGAAGTAGGTGATAAGGACAGAAGTCTGTGATTTACAGAGTTGCCTGAGCATTCCCCAGTATGTGGGGGGAGCTGACTAATATTTCAGCATAGTAAATACTCTAAACATTTATTATTTAAGGGGAAGGTCTTTGTAATTTACAGTACCCCAGTAAGAAGGATGAATGTGAAAGACAGTATAAAAAATGATCATATTCCTTACTGAAGTTAGGTCATGCACAATTAATTTCCATAGAGACCGTGTGTAGAACAAATAAAAATATTTCAAATCTGAATTTTTTGTTTAATCAATTTATTGAAGCTACGCTTCTTTCATAACTTAGAACTTCTTCCTTGTGTCTTCTCTAGACGTGGGGAATCTTGTGTGAATGACACCAATTTGTCATCCATGCTGTCATGTCTGTTTAAACTCATGCAGTGAGTAGAAGTCTCCCATATGGTGTAACTGTTTTGAAGACTTACAATTGCTTGGCGCAGGAAATACCAGTTATTTTGCTTTTTCAGCCTTTTGCCAGCACCTGGTTGTTCTTCCATGTAATAATATTACTGAGATGGCTCTAATGATCCAATCTGGTGCCTGCAATATCCCCTTGGGTGTCACTTCTGGGGTCCGGTAGATCTCATAATGAGCCTGAAATATGGGAGGCAGACTGGACTTTCTATTACTTCAAGTACTATTTTCCCTTCTTTATCCACAATGTGTCCTCTTCCCCCGCTTCTCACTAACACAGATAAGTGATGCCTCTAAGTAGAAGGCAACGGTGTATGAGGAATTGCAGCTGTAGAAACTTTCAGGAATTAGAGGCTCTATAAAATGTTGTTGCAGTTGTTTTCTGCAGAATTTGCAGTTATCACGGATTTGTGTTTAGGTGATTGACTGCTCTGATCAAATAAGTAGATATTATAAGTACTACAGGGAGTCCTTTTCCTGTCTTTGTTGATAGTCTTACAGAGGAGGAGTTCTTAAGAACTACTTTGTCCACTGGCATTGTTTCCAAAAACATCTTTACCTCCAGGGGAAATCAGTCCCTTTACTGTTGTCTGAGTATATCAGACGACATTCAAACGAGGAATTTCCCCATTCAAAGAAATGTTTTGTGTGGAGGAAACTCAAATCTGACCTTTAAATCTCTACTGAGAAAAAGTAAAAACTAACCTGTGTTCATAGAGCAGCGTGCATTGCTTTTCTTGAGGGAACTTGTAAAGTACTTCATTTTCTTTACTTGCTATACATCTTACAAGACATTAATCATTTCTGAAAGCACAGCATAGAATCATAGAATCATAGAAGCATAGAATCAGAGAGTCACAAGTTTGGAGAGGACCTACAATATCATCCAGTCCAACCAACCTTCCATTACATTGTTACCACAAGCACTAAACCACATCACGCAGCACGTCATCCAGGCGCCTCTTGAACGCTGCCAGGGACGGCGACTCCACCACCTCCCTGGGAGGCCATTCCAGTGCCTGACCGCTCTCTGAGAGAAAAAGTTCTTCCTTGTGTCTAACCTAAACCTCCTCTGATGCAACTTGCGGCCATTTGCTCTGGTCCTGTTTGTTGCCTGGGAGAGGAGGCCAAATCCCTCCTCATCACAACCTCCCTTCAGGAAGTTGTAGAGTGCAATGAGGCCTTTCCTGAGCCTCCTCTTCTCCAGGCTGAACATTCCCAGCTCCCTCAGCCGCTCCTCATAAGCCCTGTGCTCCAGACCCCTCACCAGTTTTGTTGCCCTTCTCTGAACACGTTCCAGGGCCTCAATGTCTTCCTTGTAGTGAGGGGCCCAAAACTGATCACAGTACTCGAGGTGCGGCCTCACCAGTGCTGAGTACAGGGGGATGATCACCTCTCTGCTCCTGCTGGCCACATGATTTCTAATGCAGGCCAGGATGCTGTTGGCCCTCTTGGCCAACTGGGCACACTGTCAGCTCATGTTCAGCCGAGCATCAACCAACACCCCTGGTCCCTTTCCTCTTCACACTCACCCAGCCACTCATCCCCAAGCCTATAGCATTGCTGGGGTTGTTGTGGCCAAAGTGCAGGACCCGGCACTTGGCCTTGTTGAACCTCATCCCATTCACCTCGGCTCAGCGATCCAGCTGATCTAGATCCCTCTGCAGGGCCTCCCTACCTTCAGGCAGATCGACACCACCTCCCAACTTGTTGCCATAAAATTGCTTTAGAAGAAAAGATATCTTGATCATACTCGTGTAATAAGATACTTTATTCAAAAAGACTCAATTTGATCATGGAACAAATTGATGAAATTTTGGTATAAAATCTTTAATACCTTAGAATGATTACATTTGGAAATCATTACATATACAAGTAGTTATTACAGAAATAATCTTCTTTGTCAAGCATTCTTGGCATGGAGGTAATCAGCATCCTATCCCATTAATTGTTTAAGAACTCTGAAATATTTAATGAGTTTTTTTTATGGAAGGATCTGAGTCAAATGCAAATGATTCAATGAAGCACTTAATCATAAGACAAATAGTGATTTTTTATTAAGGTGTTTTATTCAGCATAATAAATGCAGCATGTTAAGGAGAGATGCACAGCTCACTGTTTTTCAGTTACTCTTCTCGCAGCATTTTTCTGTAAAGATTCATTGTTAGTCAGAAAGTCATAATGGCTGTGCTGCAAAAGAAAAGGCTTGACAGATGTCAAGAAATCTGTGGCTGATACAGCTTCAAATAGACTTTTTCCCTTTGAGTGTTTGAAAAATGAATTTGGTCTTCTGGTCGATAGAGATATATATTTTTCAACTGGTATTGACAGTCAAATATCATTCTCTGTTCACAGGACTGATTACAACAACATCAAGAAAATTGGATCGAGAACAGCAAGCAGAGCATTTTTTGGAGGTAAGATTAAGTGGAAAATATATGTTAAAAGGTTAACTGATTTTTGTAGTTTAAAATCACTTCTTCCTATGCCAAGAAAGTGGAATTCTCCCTTCTCTCAACATATACTGACTCACACAAAGATGGGAATTGCCTGATTATACAGAGGAAAAAATACAGTATGCAATTCACAAGCATGGGAAAAAAATGAAACAAATGTGCACGATGTTTTCCACTTCTAATCTGCTTCAGTTAAATCTTTCATGGTAGCCCTTAAGTTTTACTTGTAAGAGAATTGTAGAATATTCCAGAGGAAAATACTTGTTCTAACAGTAGTGGTAACACCACAACCCTGCCAAGGTTTGTATGGACAGAACTTCTTGCAGCTTGAGTAACCTTGAAGTTTATGGGCACATTTCCTGTCTCTGAAGTTAAACATGTTTAGAGTTTTCATCCCAAATCTAAGATTCAGAGTATTCTGTTTGATGAAAGCAAATTTTGACCATATTCACTTTCATTGCATCTTCAGAATCAATGACTAATTCCTTAATTTTTGCTCATTGGGGCCACCAATGACAATTTTCAAATAAAAAAATTGCCCTCTGAAGAGAGTGCACCAATCACTTCCTTCATCTAATCTTAATGGAATGTGTAGAAACGGCTTCAATATAATGGGTACGGATTGAAATATTCGTGTACTGGTTTACTATCTCTTTTGCACTGCTGTACACCATGGTAGTGCTTTCCTTGACTGTTCTCATGTCAGTTTGTGAAATAAGGAGCTCTTGATTCATGTTGGTACAAGTGAAATATGGCCATATTGTCCCACCTCATCAATCATTACAACCATATATTCTCGGAAATTATTTTCAAATGCATACAAATTAAAAAGTGCCTGAATAAAATAGTTCCCAGTGCAGTCACTATTTCACAGCAAAATGCAGTAAAATACACTTATTTATATTCCATATTTGTTGAGGGTTTTTTTGCTAGAAATCCAAAATTGTTCTTAATTTACTACTGTACATTGTTTTATGTAGGTTTATTCCTTGATAATTCACTGTAGATTCCCACACATTCCAGGCCATAAATAAATGGAAGGGAATAAAAGGATTTTGCCCTTGTTACGATTTATTAAATTGGAAACTGTTAAGTAATCATGTGTTCAAATAACTGCAAGCTTTCCAGTTTATACGGTCAGAGAAGGTCGTAAACTGAATGAAATTGGCATTGATTTTGAAATATATATATTGATGAGAATCTTAGGTCTATAAGTCTTTTTCACATTCATGTGCTTCCCTATCAGATCACAGTGAAACATGCCACAATTACACTTGCCAGAGGATTCCTATAGTGATGGGGAATTTTTACAGCAAAAAGAACAAAAAAATATATATAATTGCTTGTAAGAATTAGAGTTTAGTTATCAATTCAATATAGGTTAATGTATTCCTTCCTCTGGTTTTTGTCTCATTTGTGAAAATAACTGTCTATAAGATTCTGAAGACAGGAAGCACAATTGAGGAAAAGTATCATAGGGTGCTCCCAGCATCATGGTGCTGATGGGTTGGTGGTTGGACTATGATCTTATTGGTCTTTCCCATCCTTAATGATTATAATTATAATTATAATTATAATTCTGTGAATGGGGAGCAGTAAAACCATATGGAAGGCAGGCTGTAGAGAAGAAAAACACCTGCATGTGGAGATTTGAGACAGTGTCATGGAGAAATGGGGGCAGGACCATGTTGTAAAACCCAGCTGGGGATGCTGTCCAGGAGAGAGATTTGGCTCGATGGCCAAATCAACCTCTTGAGCTGCTAAGGAGCACTGCCCAGCACTGCCTGTTGGAAGGGGAATTCTCTGGATCAGAACAAACAAGCTGCTAGAGTTCCAGAGCTGGGCATGCCAAGGTGTGCACATTCTTGTGACACCCTCAAAAAGCATTTTATTTAATGCTTGACTTGTTGTGTTAATAACCCCCTGGGAAGGCCTTCATTGCCAAGACAACCACAATCTTCCCATGGTGCAGTATTTCCCTTCCAGCTCCATTTCATACCTTTCTCCTGGGAGTCTCTCTGCTATAAAAGACAGCAAATTTGGCTCCCTTTGAAAAGCTCTAATAGTGCATGACCTGACAGTCTTTGGTCTCTTATGCCCAATACATGTGTGAAGCACTGACAGACCTTTCCTAGATACCGCTTGTTAATTATTCTTAATAAGCTGTCTTTTTTCCCCCCTGAATATGACAGGGATGCTACTTCATGTTGGCCACTGTTAACCAAGTTGATTCCATTAGCAGCAGTACTTCTATATCATTGCAAAAATTATCTGGAAAGCAAGATGAGCCAACAGGTCGGTGCTATCAGACACCGGGTTTGGATTTTGGGTGGTCTGTGTGGAGCCAGGAGCTGGACTCAGTAATCCTAATGAGTCCCTTCCAACTCAAGATATTGTGTGATTCAACAATTCTATAAACAGGGATGATGTTAGCCCTTATTAATTCTGCATGCCATTGCTATCTCCAGGTGATGGCTTAGAGTGTCTCTTCTATGCCTGTCGGTGTCAGAGGAAACACGAGTTCTCAGCAAGGGCTCACTGTGCATTTAAACTCAGATTATCCATCTATCTCTTCCTCCTTCCTCCCTGAATGACCTTCTTTGAGAAAAGATGTATTTCTTCTACCACATCTTTCATTGACTGTGGCATTGTGGCACTGCCAACACTATTTTTTTTCCAGCTCCCGAGTGTAGGGCTTAATTTTTTCTACACATCTATAATGTGTTGGAAAAGTGCAGGTTTTATTCAGTGCTTGGTATCAGGGAGTATTTTTCTGCTTTTGGGGGAGATTGGATGTCACTGGATTTTATGCAGGATGGTCTCTTCTTTAGTGGATTCTTACTATTGGAATGCTTCTGCCAGAAGCAGGGGAAAATGACCACTTAATTACATTTCTGTCCCACATGAAGTAAACCAAAAGCATTTGTTTTATTTCACACACTTTCTTGAAGAGTCTATAATGGGGATAAAGTATATACTCATCCAAAACAAGAAAGGCAGTTCTTATAGTTACCTGCTCACTTTGCAAGGAAATGAAAGCAATTTCCAGGAGAGGTGAATTGCAGTTTTCAGGTGATCTGTATGTATTTTTTTTTTCCAATAATTGAACAGATCAGCACTATGGCTATAGGCTTCCTTCTTTTCTTACTTTCACTTCTTTCTTTTTCTGGATAGATGTTGTCTGAGGGAACTGGGCTTGTTTAGCTTGGAGAAGACAAGTCTCTGGGGAGACCTCATTGTGGCCTTCCAGTACTTGAAGGAAGCATATAAACAGGGGGAAACAGCTGTTTATGAGGATGGACAGTGATAGGACAAGGGGGAATGGTTTTAAAGTGAGACAGGAGAGGTTTAGGTTAGATTTTAGGAAGAAGTTTTTCACACAGAGGGTGGTGACACACTGGAACAGGCTGCCCAAGGAGGCTGTGGATGCCCCATGCCTGCAGGCATTCAAGGCCAGGCTGGATGTGGCTCTGGGCAGCCTGGTCTGGTGGTTGGTGACCCTGCACATAGCAGGGGGTTGAAACTGGATGATCGTTGTGGTCCTTTTCAACCCAAGCCATTCTATGATTTTGTGATTCTGTCTTCTTCTATCATATACTACATCAATTTACTAAAGAAAGGAATCTGAAACTGGGGAATGTGAGTGGAGTTTGAGCTGTGGAAAAACACAGAAAACGGGCTGCCATTTTTTCTTCTTACTTTTTTCTAGTGCTGGTGTAATAGCTTTGCCTGCACTGATTTTTCCATGGGATTATATGCAAACAGCTACTAGAGCAATGGAGGCTCAACAGTAAGCATTCAATGCAGGATCTACAGCCTTGTATTATGTCAGCTGATTTGGAAATGTCCAGAATATGAGTAATTCCTGGTCTGCTTTTCAATGTACATGTGCAGCTTGATAGGAGAGGATTGTTTATCCAGGCTACAGCTCATTGACTTGCTCATTCAGCCCATAGTGTATGCTTTCTGAGTCTGAGTGATTTCTGAATGCACTGTGGGAGATGCTGGCTTACCTGAGCCTCCATCAGGGAGAATCTTTACGACACACACCCACTGCTGGACAGTTTGGTTTGCTGGGGTGCAAGATCTGCATTTAGCAAAAGAATGATCCAAAACTATTACAGCCTTCAGCGTGCAGTCCTTTGAAATGCCAGAATGTTGTGATTGGAGAGCTAAATCATCTGCAGTGAGACATGACCTCTTCATTTTCTCTGTAGAGGAATATAATGTATTGGTGCTTTTAGAGTGCTGAGGCTTTTCAGCCACCTCTTGATGACCTCACAGAACATAGGCTTTTAACTCATTTGGCCAGTTATGACAATTGTAGCCATAGCAGATCTCTGTTATTCCAAACTAGGTGTAGATTTATTGTCGTAGATTCATTCAGAACTATCTTCTGATATCTGTCATAGTGGAAAACACACCTATTTTGAGCCTGTTGTTAGAATAAAAGTAGTAGCGTGGTCAAATCTTTGCCACGGTGACAAAGCAACTGGAGACAGTAGGTTTCAAACTACTCCTATAACAGACTTAACCTTCCAAGGTCCAAATCATGTACCATAATTTATGAGGAGGTGAAATGAGAGCAGAGCATTGGCTTAATGCAGCTGATTTTTAGCCAACTTGATATGACTGGAAGGGTGACTGTGCCTCTCAAGTGCCTTGCTGCAGCAGCAAGTCCATGTACATGAGCCTCATCCATCTTCTCACTGCCTTAGCATAGCTCTGAGAAGACTGACAGTAACAGCACAAGGGGCTGTAATGAAGATAAATTGGTAAATCTGATGTGGGTGTCAAAATACATGGGCTGTATTGGTTTCTGTTTACTGTAAGTACAGTAACAAGGTGCAATAAACTATTAGATGGCATGTATTTATGTGCAGTAATTACAGGAAAGAGTAATCATGTGCTGTAATTGCAGCCTTCCAAAACGATTTCAAATGTCCACTCATTTAATAAGAAGTTGTAATTGCGGGGGGCGTTTAGATGGAGGGACTGTCATCGTTTTCCATTTGGAATTTGGTCAGTGATAGCACAGTGGAGAGACCTGCTGGAACCTTTATGGCCAGGGTCCCTGGGGGGAGGAGGCCTAGTATACTAAAAAGCAGCACTTTAAATTAGTGCAACCTCTCAAAATCTTCCCCCAGACACCGCACTGGTGGCTCAGCATTGAACCAATGCTGTGTTCTCTGCCATCCTCCGCTTTTTCTCCAAGATCTCCCACGCAAGAACTTAATATATTTAACCTTGTTTTGCTTTAGAGCCTATTCATTTAGGCTGTGCCCTTCACTGCTGGTGATGCCTGAAGCAAGGAGTCCTTTGTGTGAAGTTGGCGTGTTTTCCGAAGCGCACGGGCAGCAGTATGGCAATATGCTCGTGTGTATTTTTCACAGCAGAATTACAAAAGCTGAAGTTCATTGGGTTTATGTAGCTGAATAGTGCTCTACAGAACACTGATTGCTTAAACTCTGGATTACGAATCTGTGAGCATTTGTTTCATGGATCTTTAACATTGCCCACATTTGGCAGAGAAAGCTGCATTTTTTCTTGGTGACATGCTGGTAATGGGGTAAAAATGAGGCAGTGTGTCTGATTGAACATTTTGTCTGAGTTTTTAATGGCTCCAAAGGCACATGCCTCTCCGTTTTAACACTGAAGCTTATCAGATGATGCAAGGGAAGTCAGAAGTGTAGGTAAACAGCCTCTTATTCCAGCTCCACTTTAAAAATGGCTAGTTAAAGCTTTGCTAATGTTGGTGCTTGGGAGAAATGAGAACTGCTTCGTTTATTATTATTTCAAGGATGTCTGAAAGGATTTGTAGAGGAACAGTTGGTGTAAAGGGAAAACTTTATACAGAGACAATGAAAGCTGTGTCATGATGTAGAAAAGAGGAGAGGAGAGGAGAGGAGAGGAGAGGAGAGGAGAGGAGAGGAGAGGAGAAGAAAAAGAAGAAAAGGAAGTAATGAAACAGTTCTAAAAACAGCAAAGGAGAGCTCATCTCGTCCCAGCAGGTTTATGAGCAGAGGATGCTGTCTCAGAGGCTCTGCTGGTTCTGGCCCAGCTCAGTGTTCCTAGCACAGGACACAGTCTGGGCTCACTCACCCCATGCTGCTGATCCCATCCCACACTGTTCCTCAGGAGCTGTCTGTGCACCAGCCTTCTAGAAATGCACGTACTGCTCTCACCCCCCTTCACTCTCCTCCCGCTTAGTAGTATTTTTTCTTCCGTCAAGTTGCTATTTTCAGAAGTAGCCAACAACTTTCCAAAGGCAGGAGGTGACCCGAGGTTAAAACTCTCTTTCAGAGACAGATTTGCATATGACATTGCACTCTGCTTCTAATGTGTACTCATGCATAAAGTCTTATGCAGCAAAACACAGGGAGAGTCCTGGTGTGATTCATCTGTCTGCACTGATAAGTGGTCTCCCTGCACAGACTATCGTCTCTAGCTAATGGGATCCAATAAGATGAAGAATCATCAAGAGCATCACTGAAAATGTTACTTGCTTAGTGGCCCCTGTGCAAGAGATATGAACAGGAATGTTAAACTGCAAAATAATTAAGGGATGGCGTTTTTACAGATTCTTCTCTTTTCCTTGACTATTGCAAGTTTAAATAGCTCCCAGATGTCCTTTTATTTTAGATAGTGACTTGAGAAGTAACACAGATGACAAAGCCTAAGCATTGGAAAGACTGTGTTTTTCTTCATGCGTGTGGAATTTTAATTCCGCTTTGTTATTAAATAAGAAAAGAAAAACCTCCATAAAATTATTACAGTAGGGTAAAATAAGTCTGAATTTAAAAAAAAAAAAAAACTATTTAAATCTCTCCCATGTGAAATTTAGATTGCCAATAGGAAATGTGCACACAGGTCTGATGACATAATATATATCAAAGGGAAGGGGCAGGAATGGGTCTCTATATATCAATAGCTGTGACCCTCAGTTCATCTCAGTTACTGAATGAAATACAAATGGCCTTGAGAGGCTGGATGCGCTAAGAATGGCTGTGACATTTCCACACAATTTGTAGACTTTTAAGTCACTCCTGAGGACGCTTTGTTTGCTCTTGGCCTTGTGCTTATGGTTGATTTCAGTCTTTATTTTTCTAAGATACCGTTCATCTGACTCCTTTAGTTCCCTCAAGATTAGGTTGTTTGTCTTACAAATGTTCCGCACATGCTGTCACAAGGATGATGCAAAGGATAACCATACCACAGGCAGTTCAATCTGACCACTGATCACTTATATCCAAGTATCAGATTCTGGCCTTGGAGAGTGCTTAAAGCGGCTAATGATAATCTGGTGCCGTACTGAAGTTCTTACATGGCATCTCACACTGGTTTGTCTATTCCATTGATTCAGGATACTGATAGTAATGAAGAAAAGCAATCTTCTTTTCTATGTTCAATGAACTTCCTAAATCAAAGGTCTTCGTAACTTTATATGCAAAACTTTGTTTTATCTTAGGAATGTTTGACAGTTATGGCAATGAGTCAAATATTTATAGAGCTTTTATAGATGTATTGTAAGCTTGCATTAACTTGTTTGGTTATTAAAATAAAGAAGCACAGCTCATTTATTATTTAGTCACTCCTCAGCTCTTGGAACAGATTTGATTTTTCCCCCAGTTTGTCAATAGATTCTTCATCTGCAGTGGAATACTGCCCTGGGCATATCTTCCACAAAATAATGTTCTGCTGCACAGCAAGTCTGGCTAGAAATGGGATGGAAACTATTATAATAGAGCAAAATAAATATGAATTTAAAAAAAAAAAAAAAAGAATTTAAATCCCTAATTTCCTAATTTCCCCTAATCCCTAATTTCCTAACCACACAAGTTTAGCCATTTAGATGAAAAGTTACAGGTTGATCCAGAGCATCATTTATGTTGGAAAAGACCATTAAGATGACCCAGCCCAACCATCAACCTACCCCAACCATGCCCACTCACCACGTCCCTCGCTGCCACATCTGCCCTTCTCTTGAAACCTCCCAGGATGGTGACTGTACCACCTCCCTGGGCAGCCTGTGCCAGTGTATCATCACTCATTCCAGAAATAAGTTTTTCCTAAAACCCAATCTGAAGAAAATCCAGTATGAAGATATAGATGATTCTGCACGTACTAATTCAGGTTCATAGATGCATATCGAGATCAGTGATGTCGAGGGGCAGTGCTTCAGTTCACACACTGCTGTCTAACACAGGTGCTGTGCCTCATTAGAAAAATCTCATTTCTGATTGCCCAGAGCTTTGCCTTAGTTACCAATGATTTGCATGTATCTGGAGTTGGCAGAGGGGAGGGAGCTTGTTTTACAGATTTCATGAATCACTGACCTGAACTGTTGGGTCATGAAATGAAGAAATGAAAATCCATAAAGCATAGCGCTGTCAGCTTTTTCGTGCAGGGCATCAAATGCTCATCTGGGATTTTCTGTGGACCCACAGCAATCCAGCAGCAGGTCTCAGCTTTAAGCCCTTCATCACGTGCATACATGGAAGCAGATACTCAGCCTGTAGGGTTCTTGTGCTGCCTTATCAGGCGTTCCCCACCTCATTCAACAGCATTATAGAAAAGGTGGAATTGTGCCAGAGAGCAAATCCAGCCTGCAGGCTGCCACCCTGCTAGGTCCTGAGCATCAGCATTTTCTGAACCCTCTGGACCTAATTAAAACCTCACCAGACTTAGCATCATGCAGCTGTGAAGCCAAATAGTACAAGAAAGTGACCTTTTGGATTATTAGTATTATGTTAAGGTATCTATGATGTCAGTGCAGGGAGGGGAAAGTCTTATTCATTATCCTGGGGGCTCCGTGGTTTCTCTTGCTCAGTAAGTAGAGCCCTTAGTCTGGTTTTAGAAGCACTGACTTTCTTGAAATTCGTAGAATCATGGAATGACTTAGGTTGGAAATGACCTGAAAGCCCATCCAGTTCCAATTCCTGCCATGGGCTGGATGCCCCCACCAGCCCAGGTTGCCCAGGGCCCATCCAGTCTTGAGCACCTTCAGGGACGGGGCACCACAGCTCTCTGGGCAGCAGTGCCAGAGCCTCACTCTCCTCTCAGTAAAGAACTTCTTCCTAACATCTAACCTAAATTTCCCCTCTTTTAGCTTAAAGCCATTCACCCTTGTCCTGTAACTAATAGACCATGTAAAAATCAGTCCCCCTCCTGCTTGTAAGCTCCCTCCAACTACTGGAGGTTATCCCTGGCAGTACCCAGAATGAAGGAGTTAAGCATTGGCACCCATGGCTGCATTTCCCCAGGTTTGTCTGAAAATGGGTGAGTTAACACATGAGAGAAAAGCAATTTAAAGTACACCCAACACCTGTTCTTTCTGCTCTGTTTGCAGAACTATGAGATGGCAGAGCATTAGATCAATGTAAATGGGATGGAAAAGTATTATTAAAACAGCAAACATTATTGTGTGGTTTGAAAATTAGGTCTGCAGCCATGTGTTAAATGCTGTTGAAACAGAGAGGGATATATTAATGGTCTTCCCATATTATAAATCATTCCTTGTGCTAAGGTTGTGTAGGCAAATTCTGTGGCTAATCTACACCCAGTTCTTTTCTGGCAGGATTTAGGATTTTGGTCTAATGCTGCTTTCCTGCTGATGGATTAGCTCAGAGATTAGCTCAGGATTTTTCCTCTTTGTATGTTTCTTAAGATCTGTAGCGTTCTTTTTATGGGATGGAGCCCACCTACCAGTCACAAATTGGTTGGATGTGCCCTTTCAGGATGTCTGTAGGCCAGGCTCTGTGCTTGTGAGATAGAGAGTCATTGTGAAGGGCGCACTGCTTTGCTAAATTTCACCTTTGTGCGATGAATGCACCAATGTTTTAATCTTCTGCAGGAGCAGCAGGAACTCTTTCACATGATTTGAATCTATTTTAGATGTGCAGAGTCTGTACGCTTTCTGAAGCATGTCTGCTTTAGCTCTGCATCATGTGTTCTGGAGCATTTGCAACACTTATCAGCTGCCAGACTGTTAATTTATGTCTGTAAGTGTGAGCACACACATATGCACACACACACACATTTTGAGGAGCTCTCAGTTTCCTGCCTCTCAGGCTAAGACAGCTGAGTACTGGGTTTAAAGCAAGAAGGCATCTTCTTTTCCCATCAGCAACACATTGCATCTGTACTAAAATCCCTTCTGGGCTTAGAAAATCCTTAAATATCTCTTAATTTATCCAGCATTTAGAAATGTTCCCTTCCACAATTTTGCATCCATTCATCCCTTCTTCTCAGATGATCAGTACTCAGCTGCTCAGAATTCACGCTTGTTATCTCTACAAAAAGGTAATTCTGGGATATTTTCACATCTCTCCAATCTGTCCTATGTTTTCAGGGATGCTTCACTTCCTGCCACCCTCCACACGCACAAAACCCAGCACCCTGTGGTACGGCCTGTAGGGATCCTGGCACCAAGTCTCCAGTTCCTTTGATATGCTTGGATAGTGGCATGTTTTGGGGCATGTTCTTTGATCACAGCCTGTCACAATATCCATGGGGTCTGACTGCAGGTGGTTCCTAAGACGCCCTCAGCCTGATCTGATCATTTTCACTTCTGCGCCCTTTGATTTCCAGGCATCCCCTTGCAAAAGTTGGTCCCTTCCAACTCTATCAATTCTATGATTCTATAACGGAAAAAATAGAATATCTCTTTCCTTTTGCAAGTTCTGTTATATTTTACAGTCTTCCCATGATCCTTTTTTCTCCATCATGGAAAAAACCCTGCTCTTATCAGGGTCTCATAATTTCCAGTGTTGGTGATACCCTGACAGGTATTCATGGCCCAAAATCTGCCCCAGGAAGTGTACTTGATGAGAACCTCTTTCAATCACATCTTGAACACGCTGCCATTTTCTTTGAGTTTTGTCATATACAATCAGAATGGTTTCAGTTGGAAGGGACCTTTAAAGGCCATCCAGTCCAACTCCCCCCAGTGAACAGGGACACCTGCAGATCTGTCAGGTGCTCAGAGCCCCTTCCTCAAGTGTCTCCAAGGATGGGGATTCACTGCATCCCTTACAGTTTTCTCACCACAGCCTGTAATGTCTTTTGACATTCTATACTTCACCAACTCTTCTGTTTTCCCAGATTACCACTTTGTCCCTTTCCCACATCATCCTCCAGCACTGAGCTAGAGCAAAAAGATACACAAAAAGGGTGAAAAAAATACCATGCAAAAATATGCAGAATGTATTTACTTTTTTTTATTTTGAAAATAATTTCTTAAGGCAAAAGTACATTATTGTGTGATGTGTGATGAAATAAGATTGGAATATTTAGCATAATTTGTAATGTGACACAAATTAATGTATTTACTAGACACCTAGAGATAAGAAAACATCTAATCAGGTTGAGCATCAGTTTAATAAGCATATTTGACACCTTCTTTCTCCCTAAATATATTACCATGGAACACAAGAATCCTAATGCTTTTCTTATCTGAGTGCAGCTTGATAATAATCAGAGACCAAACAATTCTTTTACTTTTTACAAAGATATGATTTAAAAACAAATTTACTGAGGCCCTGAAGCATCAAGTGCTATGAAATCTGCCCTCAAAAGCGGTAATTTTCTTTTCCCAGCCTAACAAATTTAAGTTGTCAGGAAACAGATTAATCTCCTCATTCTGAAATGTAATATTGCTGTTTGCTAATCTCATGATACAGAGATGTTGAAAATGTTATCATAGCAGCTCTAGAGTATTTTATGTTTTGGCAAAAAATAATGCTTTCTTTGGCAAGGAATGTTCTAAATATTCAAAAGCAAGGACTAGCGTAGATAATTGAGAGCAAAAATGTCAGAATCAAAATAATGAATTATTTTTTCTCACATTCCCTGGGAAAGTAAAAGATATAAATATTGCTAATAGTGGTCTGTCAATTTATGGTTTCAACTAGCATGTTATCTTTAATCAAGCTACCAAAAAAGATCTTAATACTTTCTGCCATAGACTCACATATATTTGTTTTTCCCTATGGATCTTGTTCCCTTCCACTACCATTCCAGAAAATGTTTAAGGCGTTGTATGAATAAAAATGTGTTCTTAACCTCCAAGGCCAAACAGATACTTTGAAGACTTAATTGAAAAAAAGCATGGAGATTTTAAACTTGTCATCTTCTACAGGCATTTGTTTGTTTAGTTTGGTTGGTTTCGTTTTTTAGCCATGACAACAGTTTTAAAAAAATACTGGAAAAGAAATATCCAGAAAGCCCTGAGTCGTAGACAACCCAATTTATCTCAGCACAGACCATGTCTTGGTATGAGACAGAGCAGTGTCATGGTGGTTTGGCCTCTCAGCTGAGTGAGAAACAGAAGGCAACAGGATACGTGTTGATTAGTAAGATAAGGGGCTAATTGCCTTACTCCTAAAAGAAATTCACAGCATATAGCTGAAGGAATGAAAATATTAATTGACATAGGAGGTTTGCTTGCATATTGTCCTGTTCTCACCTTTATGTTCAAATGGACCTGCCCAAACTCCCTCTGTGTGCTGCAGCTTTGGACATGCGTCTGTGCAAGAAACTCGACTACTGAAGCCCAGCTCTTGTCCTTTTTGTGCTGGCATTTACCAAGCACCTCTTCAGGTCAGGATATTTCAGTATTTTTTTGCAAGCCTGACTGAAGCCATAATTCAAGCATCTTGTCCAGGGAGTGGCATTTTAATATTTGCTTTAAGTGTCTTCTCTCCAGGCACTTAATTCTAATATCCCACTGCCTGTGAAGGTATCAATTCAAAGCTGTGCCTTTTTTAGTAAGAAGCAGTCTGATGTGTACAGAGGATTTTGTGTTTTCTGCAGCCGTCAGAACCCAACTTTTCTCCAGCTGCTGAGCTCCCAGAACCCCCCCCTCTGCTGCAGCATGGTGCTCAGCATGACGCTGTCATTCGCCCTGCTTCTTGACAGAGCAAATTATCCTGCTCGGAGCTGTGGGCTGTTTTCATCAGTTCTTGCAGGGCTAATTTGTGTCCCTTCATCTGCTCCTCTCTGCAGCATGAACTCAGATCTACCTCTGAGCTCTTCAACTTGAGACCCCCTGGATCCTCCTGGGTGCCTGAACAGTAGCAGCTCAATCAATTATATATTCATGCTCTATTTTTTAAAGGTTCTTCACACACACAGATTCACCAGGCTCATGCAGCAAAACAGGAACTGCATCTTAAACTTCTCTTGATTGACAAACTGCCTTTGCCCCAGTGACCCTGTAAATAAGATCTGGATATTTTGTCAGATCAGTATTCTGTGGATTAAACTCTCTTAATCTCCCACTTCTAACACTAGAAAGAGCTACAGAGAACAAGCACTGTGTCTGCATATTTACTATACAGTTCCTTAAAGGAAGCAGCAGTGGTACGGATGGCGTTGGCCATGGCTCCACAGCATGAGCATGTCATGACCCCAGCATCTCAACATCAGGATTTGTGCCTGCCTCTGATACATCCAATCTCCCCTTGCTGAGGTATCACGCCTCCAGTGCTGAGGCTGACGGGATACACTTGTGCTGTTCAGGCTCACCATAAATCAGGAGCTTTCTCACGGCTATTTCCAGCCAACTGCCTGGCCCATTTAACACCCCCTGAGACCATCTCAAAAGCAAAGCGGCTCCTGAAACTTTTCTTTTTCAATCTCTTCTGCTGCAAACCAACAAAGCAACTCATTAGAGGGACTCCTGCTTCCCTCCCTTCTCTCCCTTCACACAGTGAGGGCTAATTGGAGGCCCATAACATGTATCAACGAAAATTCTCGCTTTTCTCCCGTGTATCATTGGCCTTGCATTCATTACCAACTTGGGCATGTTGTCTCACGCCGTGTTTTATTCTCCCCCAGATTACATTATTGGCAGGGCAGTCTCACAAAGGTTAATAGTGTTACTGGGTTCTCTTTTGGTCTGACGTTCTTGCTCATCACTCTAAATCCACTCATTTTACCAGCAGCCTTGGACATCCCTACTGAGGTTAATTGCATGCTGCTTACCACTGCCTTCAGCTCCACCTCTATAAATTGGAACTTATTGTAGGTGATTTACCTGCTCCTAGCTTTAATTTCACAACCAGGATAAGGCTGTTTGGGTTGATATATCCATATTCTACTGCACAATTTGACATCTGCAATCCAATCATCAGTCACCTTGGCCTTTCGGTTCATCTATCTTCCCATTACCACACCATGTGAATACTCTGTATATAGACTTGATGGGAAAATAAACAGTAAATTATGAGTCTAAATTTAAGAGTTATGGTGATTCCATAAGCCACGGAAGGAAAAGTACAGTGCTTCATGTAGTTGCTGGAGTCCTGGGTTGAAATTGCTGCTTTGGCTTTAGAATGTCCCAGGGTACTGAAATCAAGCAAACTATCTTTTGAGGACCTGGATGTCCACACAGTAAGACCACGAACCTTAAGGGCTATGCATGGTAAGGTCTTGATATTAAGTTCTTATATAAATGGCTGCCATCAGTAGGAAACAGTGAGTTTATATTAATCTTTTTTGATTAAACATTTCCCTTTCCCAGGCAGAAAATACACTGCCTACGGTCTGCTCACATTCCACTGACCCTTTGCACAGCAGTGAATGCCATCCTGTGGCTGCAAAAATCAAATGCATGTCAAAGATGAATGCTGCAGAAGAATAGAAGCGCTAAGAATATTCAAAAACTTGTGTTATTTTAAAATTCCTCCCGCATTGCGGGAGGAGAATGTCATCTTTTTATTATTCAGACACACAAAGATCCCTCTCCAGGACTCCAGGCAACTGTATAATTAATTAATTATAACAGTATTAATTGATTAATTAATATTAATAACCTGAACATTTCTAATGGGTTCTGAGTGTTACTCAGGGAAATTCAGTTTTCTGGCCAAGATTTTTTTTTTTTTTTTTTTTTTTTTTGCAATGCATTTGGAATATTAAAAGTGGGGGACAGTTTCGTGTTGTATCTTAACCCTTACGATAACCCTGTTCTCATACTCACACCCATTTAGCTATCAGTACTGTCTCTAGATGTTCTGAAAATTATTCGTATACATTGCTCTTTGAAAGATCATTAGTTATACATGTAACCAACAGGAAAAATCATGTTAAAAGAATGATGTATGGCATCACTGTTTCTTAGAACAAAATCTGTTTTGGTGTAAAAGTAGGATCCTTCCTGGTGAATTACAATGCATGTTGTGCTGCTGCAGCAGTACACCTCTTCTCTTACCCTTCAGCTGAAGGCAAACAACTTCCAGCTATTTATTTGTTATGCAGCTGGAGACAAGGGCTGGGCAAAAGCTGAATGAGAAAACAAGTTCAGCTGAAATTGTTGCACTTCAAGTGAAACCTTGTTCTCACCAAAGCCAATGGGAAAATACCTACTGACTTAAGTCAGAAGATTCCACAGCTGGATGGGTCCTTTACCAAGCAGGTATTTGTGATTCTGAAGAGAAGGCTCTGAGCAGACCTCATTATGACCTTCCAGTATTTAAAGGGAGATTATAAGCAGGAGGGAATCAACTTTTGACATGGGTAGACACTGACAGGACAAGGAGAAATGGTTTTAAGCTAGAGAGATTTAGATGAAACTCAGAGACCTAACGCACCCATCAGGGAAGATGCTGATGAGTCTCATCTTTATCAGTGGAACAGTTAAGTGAATTTCAGTTTCACATCTTCTGTCTCCAAGTATAGGCACTGAACTTGTTTTCCAGGCTGAGTTTTTAAAGTAAGAAATTAAACATGAAAGAAGTAAAAAGGTACTCCATCAATACAAGTTCTGCTCCGAAGTCGGCGTCTGAATTTCCCCCCTGCGCACAGTGCCATGATCATTCTCAACCAGCTTGTAGAATTGACCCTCCATCAACATAAACTGGATAGTAGATATTTATAGACACTTTGGAGACAAGTGGAGATTAAGATAATAAAGCTTGTCTTTGTTTCCTATTAGATGAAACTGTGATTAAATATGGCCCAATTAATGCTTGTTATCTGTCTAAAATGAATTTGTCACAGGAAGTTGTGGAGTAGACATCAAGAAGTCAAGTGGAATTTTTATTGCTAAAATCAAAGCAAAGATAAGTTTACTTTAACCTGGTCTGACAAAAACAAGATGAAACTATCATTAATAAACTGTCATCTAAGTTGATTAAAACTTTCCTTTGTACTTCACTGTTAATCAAAGAAACTTACAGCAATTAACTTGAATATCAACAGAAAAAAATCTTTAATTTTTTCCCGTTTAGATCAATGAACAAGGTCACAACTGTCTTCCTCGGTGATAGTTCACTAAAGCCATTGAAATTTCTGAGATACAAAAAGTTCATTTTGCCTTTTACAAGTTCAAAATGTATCCCCAGAATCAAAAATTGGAAATGAACTATGCCCCTTGAGGGTCTGATATTAAATACTTTCTATCTGGGTAAGAAAACCATTTTTTATTAATCGGTTCTTTTACTGATAAGTTTTATTTTGAACATAAAACTTTAGAAGCTTCCTTTCTACATGGAAAAATATAAAATGCATATAAACGTCAGAGACTCATCATGCTATCGGCTGTAAAACTCTCTTTGAGGTGTTCTATGCAGGATTTTCCCAGCACATGTGTATGGATTGAGAGCATTCATTATTTCTTGTTTGTTGTGGAAAACTAGAGTGAGCTGGAAATTGAATGTGTTCTGCAATTACTGATGGGATGCAGTGCCTGGTTCTGGCCTTGCCTGCTTTGATATTGATCAAAGGCTTCTTGATAAGCAATGAATTTTGTAGTGAGGTTTGGAATGGGGAGGTGAGTAAGAGGCTATGTGTACTGAAACAGCAGAATTCATCACCAAACTATAGCTGCACGTTGCGTTTTTCTTCAGTGGCCAAAACGTTCTCTGGAATTTCCCCCCTCCTGCCATTCATCGCCTCGCTCTGCTCCCTTGCTGCCACCCCAGCACAAGTTAACCATCTGCCTTTGGGGGGATTTTGTTTGCTTTCAGCAGTGCATTTTAAGCCCTGATTATTTTCAGTAATCCTGTTTGTAGCACAGATGCACAAACAGCGCATTGACGGGTAAAGGTGGCTACAGATCATTGACAAGGGAAGAGCAAATGGTTGGAGGAGGAGCTGGAGATGGGGCTGGATGGATCTTCATCTGCCTTTCTGACAGGGACAAGGCGATGTCATCCTCCGGGAACACGACCAAAGGCTGTTTGTTAGAGCAATTAAAAAAAAAAAAAAAGCAAAAAAAAAAGTGCTATCTTTCCTTCAAAAATACATGGTTCTGCTTCATACAGCGACATCGAATTTGGATGCCTTGTACCTACAGCATGCATCTATCATCTGATTTGTGGCTG
The DNA here is from genome assembly GCF_019238085.1 of Lagopus leucura. NCBI lineage: Eukaryota > Metazoa > Chordata > Aves > Galliformes > Phasianidae > Lagopus > Lagopus leucura. The sequence continues at coordinate 7,524,284 of NW_024962254.1, forward strand.
AATACATGTATTACCTACTAAATAATAGCAAGACTAGTTCAGGACTGTTGCAGAGCCTTACCTAAGGGGGTTTCATCCAACATCAGAAGTCACTGGCTGTTGGCATGTCTAAAATTGTTTATGTTTGGATACTATAATTCAGAAGAGAAGACAATATTTCCTTTTCGTATGGAAAGTTTTCTTTGAAGTTACTACTCTGTTGTACCAGGAGCTGCATGCCATGTAATATCTCTAAAGATATTTTAGCAAGAGCAGGGGAAGCTCCTTCATATTATGTCATAATTCATAGTTACAAAGTTCATAGAATGGCCTGGGTTGAAAAGGATCATAATGATCCCCTAGTTTCAACCCCCCTGCTATGTGCAGGGTCACCAGCCACCAGACCAGGCTGCCCAGAGCCACATCCAGCCTGGCCTTGAATGCCTGCAGGCATGGGGCATCCACAGCCTCCTTGGGCAGCCTGTTCCAGTGTGTCACCACCCTCTGTGTGAAAAACTTCTTCCTAATATCTAACCTAAACCTCCCCTCATGTCTTGGAGTAAACGGAACAGCATGTATCATGTTACCACGAGGCTACTGATTTATTGCAGAATAGACAGAGGGGTATTGCCACAAAATAAATCATCTGTATTTGAGAGTTTCTACTAAAAAAGTTGCTCAGCTTTAATTTCTCATCACTTTGAATATCTGCAGACCTATACTGTAAACCAGTACAACAGCACACCAGAGCAGGGATGTGAAGTATAATTTGTTTTGCTGCCTGATTAATAAACTCTACAATGACTATAACTTGATTAGATTCTAGAAATATATTAGCATGTATTTTTGCATACAGCTTTTCTGCTTATAGTTGAAACAGAAAATAAATGACTAATAGTTATAGGAAAAATTCTTGGAAGCACTGCTAAAATCTTGTGTCTTTATTAATATCCAAAATTATTTTCTTGCTAGTATTTAATTAAACTCAGTTCAGCTCCTGCTTATAGTAGAGATTAGAATCGAGTGAGTTCTGTGGATGGAAAATAGTAAGTAGTTGAATATTTGAGAAGAAGGGAGTGCAGTGAGCTTCAAAGTTGATACGTACCTCTTCTGATGCACAGGAACGGAGAGCTGCTGCATTACCTGAGTGCTGAGATAAGATTTTTGGAGAAGGGCATTATCTGTAGAGGTAAATATGGTATGGGTGAACAGTCTCACATATCAATATTTGATCACAAGTGTTTCTCACCATGAGAGAAGCAAAATCCACAAATGGCTGAAGTAGATATTCAGGTATTAAGGGAATTAGAATCGACATAGAGATTATTCCTAACATTAAACTGCCTAAGTATCTTAATTTTCAAGCTTGAGTTTATTTAAAGCTGCTTGAAATGAAATATTCTCAGATTTGACTACTCATCATTTTCTGTTCACAAAAGTCTTTGATTCTAATCTTTGCTATCAGCAGGAGCTAAACACCTTCTTCAAAGTTTGCTGTGAAGATCAATACACAACTTTTATCTTCTCTCTTGCTCAGAGGCTGAGGGTAGTTATGCTTCTATTTACTAATAGGTAATTCTAAAGAGGTTCCAAATCCCTGTAAAAATGTTCTTAAGAGACCACATATTGTTCTTTATCTTGTTTGTAAAGTGTCAGTTTGAAGCTGGTTAAACATTCATGCGGCCAGATATTGTAAGAGGACTATTTTTAATGTTTTTTTTTTTCTGCTTTCCAGGTCTTCCTTATTGTATGCTGGGTTATTGTAGCCTTTTCAACAAAGAAATTTTTTATGTACTCAAAAGTTGTGAGGCAGAGGTGGGTGTTCCTCCTGTGACCACCTCAAAGTTGCCAGTCCCATAGATACAAGCTTTGCAAACTGCTTAACATGATATTATACATGCAGTTCCAAGCATCGCTTCAGTTGGTGGTGATATAGCCTACAAGGTCAGGAAAAATCCTAGTTGAGCAATGCCTTTTCTTACTGTAACTGACTATACACTGCTGCTATGCAGGAGAGGTGGAGATCATTTAACCCCACGTGTGGAAGGAGGAGGCACATTTTGGGAAGCAGTCGGCTTCGAGTCACTTCCAGGCAACATTTTATCTGTAGTTTGTCATAAACAAAATTAGATGAGATTGGTATTCCTGAGAGCAATAGCTACTGAAAAGGAGAAGAACAGAATCCTATTCTGTGATTGCTTGAAGGAGTTTCTTTTGACATAGAGCAGAATTTCTATTGTGGAAATTGAATGGAGCAATGTCTGGTTCTGCACTTACCCTGGCACCCATCAATTCATGAGTACCTTAAATATGGCTTCATGCACTAAGGTTGCCAATGTAACAAACTTTAAAAGCAATGCCTATGGAAAAAGACTATTTTTCTTTCTGAGAGCCACTGTTGAGAGGTATGCAGATCCTCCTTTGCTACAACTAAAGCTAAAACACAAGCCTTCAGTTTGTTTTCAGAGCTGATAGCTCTTTTATTTTCTAAATTTTCAAAAAGCTCATAGGATAAAGTATGGCACAAAATAAGGAACTCTTTAATTAGGAGTATTTCAGGACTTCTGGATCACTCACTCTGATATTTCATACTGCCAGGTCATTGCTTTCCATTTGTTTACTGCCTACTGGTAACAGTAAATGAGTCTGACAAAAGTTACTATTTGAAGCCTGTAAGACCTCTGTCAGTGCTGTTCTCTAATATTTAGGTTTGCAGATACTGTAGGGAGCATTTAACTCCAGATGAAAAAGCCAGCCTTCCTTCCTTCCTGACTTTTGGCAGTACCACGTTGAAATTGCCTGATGTCATTGTTAGTTCTCAAATGGTGTAACAGACCATTATGCATCGTTTTCTAGCTTGGATGTGGCTGGGAGCCATTGACTTTCCTAATCAGCCACCTAGAGTGCCTGTGTCAGTGACAATCTGTATTTCAGAAGTACTCTAAATTATTTATTTCTCCTACTTGGCCAGAGCGAATCTATTAATTTTTTATGATTGAAAATGAGAGTTCCTCTTATTAACACATTGTAAAGGAAATCAAAAAAGATGGATCATATCAATATGATTGACACTCTTTCCTACAAAAAGTGTTTAAATAATTTGTCTTTTGGGACAGCACTAAGTTGTGTAAGGGTAAGTGAAATAAATAGCTGTCTGCTTCTTTTCCAAAGCTGCCAAATAAAGAATTAAAAAAGAACAACATCTAGTTTGCTGCATCTAAATCTTGTTTATGCATTGGACTAAAAAAGATTCTTGCGTAACTTGTATTTTTTTCTCCCCTATTCTGTATGTCTTTGAGCCAGGCCGCTTTCACTTTGCGCCAGTGATCCAACATGTAGTTCAGTAATGCAATGTATTTCAATAAAAAATTCCTTGTATGAATTTAGCTGCAATCTTAGTGTGTCTCTGAAGTAGGCATAGATAGTAATTCAGTGTATTTGACTTTAAAGTTCCATTCATCCTTCAAGGAGCTCTGCTTTATAATCCTTTATTTCTGTTACTTGGGCTGAATTCCAGGGGCTCTTACAATAGGTATTGCAGCTCGTTTTCGCATTGGCAGAAGAAACAAACCCATTAGTCACTAACAGCAGGGGTATGCCTCCGCTCTCAGGCTCCCTTTGATCATTTTTTTCTGTCTGAGTAACTCAACCAGATTCTCCTTTCTAAAGTTTTATGAAGCAAAATTGGCCTTGCTGGCTGGGGGAAGGGAGAGCTTTTTACCCGGAAGCCTTGGATGAGATGCAGGCATCCCAGCTCAGCCTTTTTGCATTAAGTAGTATCAACGCGAGGAAAATAAACAAGCAAGTGTGCCATCTTCAGCATTTTGCAATGCTAATGATACTAATGTGACAATTCCTCTTGACCTAAAACTGGGTAGGCTATGTATTTCCTCCTGCCAAGGAGTGATGTGGAAGAAGATTCTTGTTCATCCCGAAGCTTGATAACTTGTATTAAACACCTACTGATTGTCTTGTTAGGTTGTTAAAGGAAAATTCCTGCTAGCTACTCTCCCTGACTGAGTTAGTAATTACCTTGGAAGTCATGAGCTTTTGTTACTGAGATTCAATACTGTACTTTTAAAGTCAGGAAGGTGGTCCTCACAGTTGCATATGTATTCTGAGAAAATGTGAGGGCTAATCCTTCTTCAGTTAAGCGTGACATTCCAATTCCTAGGAGGAGCAACTGTCTCAAAATAACACGGTCAGTGTCACCAGTGTTGAGGCCTGCTAGACCTGCGCTGTGTTTTAGCCAGTAATTTGGCTGAATCTGAGATGTTTGCTCCATGCATTCCCCATGGTCATAAAAACAAGGAGTTTCCATATCCAACATTCCAACTGTTTCACGTTAACACTGTTGACCTTGATTTTCTCTGTGAAAGCTCATTGCTATGGAAGTCTCTTTGTGGTTGATCCGTGGCCTTTGACATAAACATAATTTCATATAAACTTATTTTGGGTAGTTTTAAGGGCTACATACCAAACCTACTGAAATGTATCCAGAAATAGAGATTATCTTACTTGGATTTTGAAGGATCTGTTATTGTATTGAATTTGCAGTACTCTGCATGATGACATCTTTTGTGTTTTGTCCTGGTCCTGAAAGTTGAAGGTGCATTACTGTTGCCCTGCCACAAAATTTCCAGGTAACTAAAACCTGTATGCGTATTGGTTGACATAGTTCAGTAAAGGTGTAAACATTAAAGCCAATGGGGGAATGCAGATTGCCAAAAAAACTGCTCATTTTATGAAGAAAATTTTATGAAGAACTGTCTAGGCTGTGGGAGAACAGCGGTGATGTTTAAGACTTCACTGTGAAAGTGATAAATAAAGTTCATGTTCTTGCTGTCTGAGGCTGTCAGACCCCATTAAACATGTTGCCATACTCCTTTTAAGATATTTCACCCTTGGTAAATGGACCAGCCCTTCATGTGATAGGTCAGGGAGTTAAACCTCAGCTGCTCTCACAGCTGTGTTCCAGCTCAGGGAGGTGATATCTTCTTTTGGGCTGTGTTGACAAGGCAGTAGTAGTAGTAGTAGTATCAAATCAGAAGGGCAGAGGATGCAGCTGATCAACCTCATCTCAGGTTGTACCTGGGCCAGAAGCAGAATGTCTACACCCCAATGTCTATCAGTCAGCATGGCTTGAAGTGTTCAGCATTTAGCAAAGCACATCCAGTCCAAGCAGCAGTTCCTCATCTCCTTCAGGAAAGCTGTCATGCTGGTCCTAGCCATTTCACCACCCCGATGGCTCTGAGGATCGCCTCTTGTGGGGTTTGTGGTGCTCTATAAGCGTTCACTGGGACTGACTTTTCTGTCATTTGTGTGTATCACCTTTCTTTTCCTGTTTTGTTTTGTTTTGTTTTGTTTTCCCACCCTGCCATCTGCAGGTTTCTAAATGAAACCTCACTGGTCCTGAGTTACAGTTTCTCTCCTGGCAAACAGATGCCTTGCACGTCTGCCTTTCCCATTTCCAGAGATACCAGCTGTGAATTAGCTTTTGTGTCTTTGTCCTATAAACGTCCCAACCTCCCTTCCCTCCCTGGTTGCTTTTCACCATGATTTCCAGCTGTTCAAGGATTTTCTGAGATCTCCAGCTGTGTTTGAATTGATATTTTGTTGGTTAGAAGGGCCCTGAAGTGCTGTGTGATGTCTTGATGGAGGCACAGCAGTTGGTTAGGCAACTGCACCACTTCCCCCATTCCCTTACGGCTTGGTTTTGCACTATGCTGCGTTGTCTCAGAACAATTCTGAACAGGCAACGTTTTGTCTTTTTATTAGGGCAGAGCCAGATTTCAGGCCTTCTCTGTTAGTTCCTGTTGATAAAATGGCATTTTGTGTCATTGATTCAGGCTGAGAGAGCTGGGGCTGTTTGGATGGGAAAAGGCTCTGGAGAGACCAAGAGCAGCGTATCAGTATCTAAAGGGGCTGTAAGAAAGAAGGGACAGACTCTTTAGCAGGCTCTGTGGTGAAAGGATAAGGAGAAATGGATTCAAATGAAAACAAAGGAGATTTAGACTGGATATAAGGAAGTTTTTTACACTAAGGGTGGTGAGGCACTGACACAGGTTGCCCAGTGGTAGATTCTCCATCTCTGGAGACACTCAAGGTCAGGCTGGCAGGGCTCTGAGCACCTGATCTAACTGTAATGCAGGGCAGTTGGACTCGGTGGCCTTTAAATTTTCAATTAGCTACCAGCAACTATTTTCAGTGCAATTTTTCTGCTGCAGAAAGGATTTCCCACAAGTTTCAGCTTGCAGGAACAACCCAATGCCTGCACCTATTTGCTGCCACACTACTGTAGTCACACTTTCAGCAGTAACTTAGCAAACTGTGAGATTGTGTGCAGTGATGGCAGGAGGATAACTTAGCTTCTTGAGCAGCATTTTGGGTTAAGCATGTTTTTCGTCACAGTTGCTTGGCTGCTTATACAACTGTACTTTTCAGGGATTGTATTATTGTTACTTTTTGTAAACTTTTTCACCATCTTCCTCTTCCCTTCCCTTCCCTTCCCTTCCCTTCCCTTCCCTTCCCTTCCCTGTATATCCTGGCTAAAAGCCTGAGGGAAATGTTTTTTTACTTAAAAGTTTACTCCTGTTCTGTTCAGACAACAAAAGTTTCTTGATTCACGATTTTCTTTTTTATGCAGTAAGATCATTAGCAGCCTTTTGGGTGCTTTTTGGAGGTGTTTTTTTCCAGTATTTAAATAAAAGTGTCTACTTTTGTTTCTGTGCACTGCAGCCTTGCTGTACTGCCCAGCACCATGGGTTATTTCATCTGTGGAGTCAGCAGAAATCCTGAATGAGGGTTTTCTTTGTTAACCTGCACTTCTGCTACAGGCTCAAGCAATTCTGCCGCAGCAAACCAAAAACAGAGAGGATCAGCCTCAAAAGTGGGGCAAGAGTGTTTAATAGGAGGGGGGAACATCTGGGAGAGGTGGAGCAGAGGGGCTGAGCTCCCAGCTCACCAGGGGAAGGCAGATCTTCAGCCATGTCTGTAGCCCCACAACGATGGAAGACGTCTGCATTGGGGAGCACAGCAAGTGCTGAGAGCAGGCAGCACTCCGGGGGCTCTCCACATGCCCATGCCCACTGCAGGCAGATGGTGTGCTGGTGGCACACAGCATGGGGCTGGTTCCTGACGGCAGACAGCCTTACCATCACCACCCCAAGGACTGCTAATTGCCAGCCCCAACGGCACCTCAGGGGACAGAGGCCGGAGGCCATTATGCAGTGATGGGAGAACAGGCTGCGCTCTACAAATGAGTTATGGGCTGATCTGGGGATTTTATGTTTCTACTCCGTAATGTCATACCACTTATTTTTCTGTAAATAAGGGATTTAAGTCCCTAAGGCTGTCAGTCCACCACTCCCAATGCATCAGTTTTGGCAAGTACAGTTAAAAAGAGGAAATTGCAGAGATCTTTTGCTTTTTTCTTAGAAGATGTTGTGTGTTTCTCTGCTGATGTTAGTACTAAATCAGGGTTACCTTAAGTTTAGATTTCTTGTTGCAAGGCAAGAACAACATCGTGGGCCAGGATTCCCAGAAAATGCTTACTTTGCCTTAGGATTGGACATCGGGACTGTGTTTTTTACACATTAACATTCAAGGAAGAATAAGGCACAGAGCAGTTGACCAGCAACACACCCAATGTGTGGGGATAGATACAAGCCAAGCAACTGGATGGGACACTTTGGCTTGCTGTCACAAAAAATGGTACCGTGGGATTTCTCGTTAGCATACATAGCTGGAAGTGAAATCTGAACTTCTTATGTGCAAACAGAAATAATCTTCTGCTTTATTTCTTTAGGAACTACAGTCAAACTTTTTAGAGAGAAGTTTGAAATTGATTGCTTGCATTTTGAAGGCATATTATTGAAGCTCTTGAGCACTTGTTGGTCTTGGATCCTTTTTTTTTTACAGTGTTTCTAACTGAAAATTATTAGTAATTCTGTTTACATTGCAGCTAAATTACTAATTAACTTTTCTCTCAGAGATTTTATTTGTGTATTTGTGCCAGCACAGTGCACTTTTTAACAATGCAGCAATTTATGTTTTTTTTACCACATGCCTCTCTATGCCCCTTAAAACCATATAAAGGAGTTTTAGAATTAATGAGCTGTCAAATCTCAGGTAATGAATGAAAAGAACCAGCACAAAATCCTGTCATTGTTTAAGAAATCCCAAATAATTAATGGCAAGAAGTGACAGAAGTTCTTCTATAATTTAAGAATAAATCCTTAATTGCATGACTGAAGAAACTTTAAAATATGTCTGCAAAAAAAAGCAGGGATATTGCTTAGTTGCTTAATTGCAGTTCAGTCTTCTTTTGAGTTACATAATTTGCAATTAAAAGATTTCCATTTCTGGGGAATCATTTGGGCCCGGTTTGGAAGGGACCTCAAGGATCATGAATCTCCAACCCCCCTCCACATGCAGGGCCACCAACCTCCACATCTAATACTCAACCAGGCTGCCCAGGGCCCCATCCAGCCTGGCCTGAATACCTCCAGGGATGGGGCATCCACAGCCTCTCTGGTCAGCTGTTCCAGCACCTCACCACTCTGTTGGAATAGGTTCCTCATCCACAACATTCATGTTCTACATTCATCTCAAGAGGAAAAACTTTCACCATTCCATCACAGGTACATTATAATTCTGCACTCAGCATGCCTATAGCTGGCATGTGTTGAATGTTACTTGTCACACAGAAGACCTTGTGAACTACAGGTTAGATTTGGAGAGGGAGGACTGTTTCCTTACGTTTTGCTGCACCAGCTGACAACATTCTGCTTTGCCTTCTCAGAGTAATGCCTTTGCTGCTGCTGTTTACAGGTGACCGTCTCAGATGGAGGCACATCTCCCAAGCAGTCCTCGGTTTGGGTGGTGGTCCAGGTTCTGGATGAGAATGACAACAAACCCCAGTTTCCAGAAAAAGTCTACCAGATCAAGTTGCCAGAGAGGGACCGTAAGAAAAGAGGGGAGCCAATCTACAGAGCTTTCGCTTTTGACAAAGATGAAGGCCCTAATGCAGAAATCTCATACAGCATTGTGGATGGAAATGATGATGGGAAATTTTTTATTGATCCCAAGACAGGGATGGTGTCTTCCAGAAAGCAGTTCACAGCAGGGAGCTATGACATCTTAACGGTAAGCGTGCTTCCATCAACATACAAATCCATGTGTGACTGACTTTAAAAACAGCTGTTGTTGTATGAAGAGTGATACATAACTATTTAATCTATGACTTATGTGTAAGATCTGAATGTATTATAAAATTTCTTATTCATGTAAAACTACAGACAAAAAGTACATTTGGAGATTGCTCAGGCTATTGCACACGCTGAATTATTCTCAGACTGCTCAGAATTAGCTTGCAGATTGTTGGCAGGAGTCATTCCCTCAAATGCACTAAACTGAAGACCAAAAGCTTGTGTTCTGACATGTTGAACTGGGCTGGTAAAGCTACAACTGAATATTCAGATTTTGTGTAGACCCAACTGCTTGTCCTCATGGAAGGATCCTTACATTGTTCATGTCTGGAAGTTTCAGGGAGGAGGAATACTAGGTTCTGTATGAAATAGTGCATTGGGATTTAAGGATGGGAGCAATTTCACTTAAAAGAAATAGTAGTCAAAGCAATTCTCAAGCCATGCAGGCAAGGTCAAAGACAATAAGAAGATGTAGTTGATAATATAAAGAAGTACCAGGCTTGCATGTGCACTCTTTGTCTACAGAAGTAAGCTGAAGTTGTACTTCTGTAGAGAAAGAGTATATATAAAGAGTCCATCAAAACTGTAGAAAATAGGGGACAGAAAGTTGTCAGAGGTTCGCAGTCAGACCACTGTAAAGGAAACAATGTCATTTACAGGTGTATGTTGGGAGACCTTCATAGAGGTGGAAACTATGATAGGAAAATAAAAGCATAGGTATCAAGATATTGAGGGATATTCAGATACTCAGAGGTCAGCACCCATCGGGTGCGTGCTTTTCTCTGTGCAGAGCTGGATGTGTGGGTTGTGGCCCTCTTTGTAATGTAACAGCTGCAGGTCTTCTACCTCAAAGCTCAGCTTCTTTCCCCTGTGGGCATTCCTGAGCAAGCAGGGTGATAAGCATTAGCACCAAGCCCACTTAACACATTTCCACAGAAAGAAATAGGCTATGGTATTTCAGGAAAATATTTCCCATTTTTAACAGGCGTAGTAACAGCATTTTTTATACACCAGCAGTCCCATATAGCCAGAAGCATTTACTTGAGTTTTAAAAGAAAAATCTTTCACACTCTTAGGGCATTGATATTATTCATTGAAGCACCCATTTTGTAACCTACTTTCGGCCTTGTCTTATCCCTCAGTTTGTCACTGGTCATCATCTCGTCTGTGCTGAAACCGTGAAGCATGTCAGGCAAATACCGAGTCTATCCATCTTTCTAGCATACATTGGAATATAAAGGATTAGAACCAAGATGGGCAGTGCTTGCAAACACAACTGAGAAGAGAAAGCAAGGACAATAGATACAGCTATTGTCCTAAAGCTATATCTTTGTTTTGAAAAATGGACAAAAGGATCTGGAGCATATTTGGCTCAGTATTGAAAATATTGATGAAAGTAATAAAAGGAATAGACATAGACCTAATGGAGCACGTCCAGAGGAGGGCCACAAAATTGTCCAAGGGATGGAACGCCTCTCCTATGAGGACAGGAAGAGACAATTGGGGACAGCCCTGGAGAAGGCAGCAAGGTGACCTGATAGCAGCCTTTCAGTATCTGGAGGGGAGTCACAGGAAAGAAGGGGGCAGACTCTCAAGCAGAATCTGTTGTGATAGAACAAGAGGAAGTAGCTTCAAGTTCAAAGAGGGTAGATTTAGGTTAGATACTAGGAAAAAATCTTTTACAGTGAGGGTGGTGAGGCACTGGAACAGGTTGCCTAGAGATGTGGTTGATGCCCCTTCCCTGGAGACTTTCAAGATGGGGCTGGATCAGGCTTTGGGCAACCTGATCCAGCTATGGTGTGCCTGTGCATTGCAGGGGAATTGGACTAGATGGCCTTCAGAGGTCCCTTCCAACTCTAAGGATTCTGTGATTCTATGATTCTAATCTCATCTGCAATACAGACACCAGTTAAAGCATTCAAACGTGGTCTGAGTGAGCATGTGTCATTAAATACATGGCTTAAAACACAAGGGCTTCATTAGCTGCAAGAGGAAACTGGTTGGAAGATGTCATCTTGGAAGGGAGGATCTCTATGTGGAGCGCATGTCCTGAAGGCCTCACATCAGCAGTTCTAAGTCAAAATATTGAAGTTTGAAACCAGACTTTTCAATGAAAAGTCAAAACGTAATTGAAAAAACTTGAGAACTGTGAAATAAGCATTTCTCTCCCTTTTTCTTACTTGAGTTTTACATAAAGGATTGGAAAGGCCATTTTAGGCATCTTCTTGGGATAGAATTAGGTCTGAAGTACCAAGGTGGAGTGCTCAGTCTGAGTCCTGTTTTCTCTACACCCACCAGATAAAAGCAGTGGACAACGGCCGGCCCCAAAAATCTTCGACTGCACGCCTCCATATCGAGTGGATCAAAAAGCCCACGCCCTCACCCGTGCCCCTGACTTTCGATGAACCCTTCTACAACTTCACCGTCATGGAAAGCGACAAAGTGACAGAAATTGTTGGGGTGGTTTCTGTGCAGCCATCCAACATCCCTCTCTGGTTTGACATTGTGGGTAAGTGGGGGAGCGGTGGTGTAGGGGAGAAGCTTGAGAAGCAACGCGTGTGGAGGGGGGGTGTTGAGAGTGAGACAACTAACCGTGAATTGTCCCCCCCCATTTAAAACCATTTTTGTAATGCTGATATGAAAATGCTATTTATACATGGTGTTAACAATAATATTCCTGCTTTTGTTATGACTCCTTAGCTAAGCTGAAAAAAGCGCTGTATGGCTGAATTGTTTTTTTTCAATGTATGTTATTTACTGCAATCTTAATGTTGTCTGTCATTTAAATTCTATTGTCATACTTTGCTAATCTCATTTCTAAATGTATTTATGGTACTTAGACTTGCTGTCCCTCATTTCTCTCTTTCTTCACCTTTTTTTCTGCATTCTGTTCTTTTTTTTCTGCTTCCGACTGCCCTGCTTCAAGGTGGCAAGCATGCTCGAGAGATGTTCTATATTCTACAGACAGCTTGTGGGCAGAACTGTTCAACAGAAGGTACCCTTAGTGCAAACACATTTGCTAAAATACAACTATCCAGGCTGCCTTTTATTTTTGCAAGTTCTATGAGACGATTTATATTACATCTTTCATAAGTGCCTGTGACAGGATGCAATGCGACACATGGATGTGCTGTGTTTCTTTCTATGACAGCTTTTACCGTATTTGTGTCCAATTATTATCATTCTTATTCACGGATTTTCCGCAGTTTATCACAAATAATTAATTCCAACTTTTCACAGTCCAGTGCCATCCATTTAACTGTGAAACAGAATGGGATGCATCGACATATGGGTTACAAATGGAGCCACCAAAAGTTTGTCTTGAATGCGAGCTGAAAAAGAGAAATGTGTTTTGATGTGAGATTTCAACCACAAAATTGCCTCACGTAAAATTGCTCACAGAAACAGGGAGGGAGAAATACACTTAGCAAAGAGGAGGAGAAGCCACAGAAGCAGTGTTATTAAAATCACAGGGAAACGCAGTTAAGGATGTCGCTGCCACAAAAACATGGAATAGAAGTTCTCGCTTGGTTGCAGCGAGGAAACAGGAATCGATAATCCTAAGCATTGCTTCCCTACTTCTGCTAGTTCAGTTATGTCATTTAAAATAACTCATTCGACATCTCCAAAATGAGGCTTTTCCCAACAGCCTTGCAAAGTTGCTGTGGTATTTTAGTATTTGCTGATACTTGTAGGTAATGCCTGTGTGTCTTTGGACGTCAAACACTGCATCTGCTCAAAGTGGTGTTATTTAAATGAAGGGTTATAAAGCAAACACTGTATGAAAGATTAGAGACAAAAGCCTTTGCCACAGACTTAGTGAAAAGGGTGCATCAGCAGTCTCTGTTTACAGGGATTGAGCCCAGCTTCCATTTCTGCACAGCTATTTGCGGATGGGTTTAGCCAACAGGAAGGGCAGGGACCGCAAGAGAAAGGCTCTGTCAGAGTCGTTTTCATCCACCTTTTATTGCCAATTTGTGCAGATGAAAGGCAGAAGCAGCTGCATTTCCTCTTTGAATTTGTATCAAGGTTTCAGGTGCCAACTGCATTAAAATTAAACCCAAAGCTATTATCATGTTGTGGGGCTCCTGCTAGCCTCTGGGGAAGGACAGCATATGTTTCCTACTGTTTCCCTTCCACTCCCTTGGCTATTTCAGTATGCTATGTGCAATTTATTAGCTAATGTTTACATTCCCTTTTTCTTCCTTGCTGACCCCAGCTTTCCTCCCAGGAGAAGTCTGTGTTTATTGACATTATTGACAATTTTTTTCCCATTTGAACCTTTTGCTGCCCTCTACAGCCTTTTGGTCTTTTCCTTAGTGAATTCACCAACTCTCATTAAAATGCTGCCTGTGTTAAGCACCGAGAGAAGCCCCCATTCTTCAGCTGCCTTCTTTTATGTTGTTAGTCTCATTTGCAATCTAGCAACACCTTATAATAACATTTCATGTTTGCCTCCTAAACAGAGATGATGGGGAGGACATTCTTAACTTAAGACCTTTAATTTTGTCCCTGAATGTAACCTTTATGGCGAAAATAGTTCAAAATGGTCTAGAAGATTTTGGCTATTCAGACAATCCTAATGGTTTCTTTACAGCGTCAAGGAGACATTGCTCCCCTAGACTTAATGAGAAGTTGATGACCCCAGCCATCCAGTTCAGTGCTGTTACCATATGGATGTTGTCATTAAATATCACTGCTGTTATTACCAGCAGCATTAGCAACTCCCTATTTCCGCAATAGGAACAGCCAGCAATCCCAGGTATGCAGGAGACTTGGTTGTTCAGGCATACAGGCTGCAAAGACAAAGTCTGTCCTGAGAGGATTACAGACAGCGATGCATGTTTAGGTTATGTTTGCTGCCTTCAATCAGTGTCAGTTTTAAGAGCTCTTCTTGTTCTGCAATACCAGCGTGTAGGAGGAGAGATGTTGATACTTTCCTTTTGGGGGAACGTGAGGAATTTGTCACTGTGAGGGCAGTGAGGCCGTGGCAGAGGCCGCCCAGAGAGCTGTGGTGCCTCATCCCTGGAGGTGCCCCAGGCCAGGCTGGATGGGGCCCTGAGCAGCCTGAGCTGGTAAGTGGTGTCCCTGCCTATTGAGGTCTCTTCCAATCCAAACCATTCTGTGATTCTTTGATTCTGATACTGATGTCTAGTGCCCAAAAGTCCCATGAAAGGTGTAGGTTAGTTGTGGAAAATGGAAAGCTGTTCAGGACTGCTGATGCAACAGAGGATTTTAGCGCTGCTGTCAAACCTAGACTTGATCCTGCTACATCTGGTGTTTTGTGATTTTGGACCTCTGTGCACAGTTCACAGTAATGTCAACAGAAGCCATGAAGGCTTATCTAGAGGCATGATTTAATATAGAGTTTGCAGGTTGACCTTTATTTTTATGACCTTTTCAAACTAAATGGGCATTGGAATTTGAGAGGACCTTTTTTATAATGCATAATATACACTTTCTTTGAGCTCAAGAGGAAAGGGAGCCTGAAGATTAGGTTTTCTAGGATTCTGTCTGCCTAACTTCAGCATGTTGCACCTAAAGTGTATGCTCCTAAAATAACTGCTTCAGCTCCTGAGCTAATCTAAGATAAGGAAGATGCCTTGAGTGCAGAGAGATCATCTTCCCTTGATAGATTAGAGAGGATGGGGATCTAGTTGTTATTTGTTGGGAATGGTTGAGATGTCACACTTGGTTTCTGTTTTCAGAATGCATTCAACGCCATTCTCAGTTCATGTAGATCACACAGTGTGGAAGACATGAATGCAGGTTGTTTCAATTGTGTTAAATTTATTCACTCATTTATGAGATAGATAAAAAATGATAAAAGAAGCTCCAAAAATACGTCACAAGATATTTATTTCTCACAGGTAAATTGAGCCCTCTGTCTTTTCCTTCCTTTGTTAGTGGTGGGAATGGTGTGATGATTACTTTGACCATTGGAGCTCAGCTGCATGGTGCTAGTTTTTGCTTACATAGCATGTTGCACAACATCTCTCTGATTCTCCAAAAACACCTCCCTCTATTGTTCTTTCTTCCCCAGCCAAACGTTAAAAACAAATCCAGACTTTTTTATCAAAGGTGCTTAAGTGGCAATAATTTTAGGAGCTAATAATTTTAGTTAATTGTCCATATAATTCACAGTTCTGCAAATGTTCATTGATATCAAAGCTGTGTATGTCGTGAGCCTCCTTTGAATTATCTCCTCTGAGAACTAACTAAAATACCTTCTGATTTCTTTTCTGCTTTTTTTTGCCCGTACCTTCAGCTTCTTAGCAGCAAACCCAAAGCTTTGACTCTCCTTGCAATAGCTTTATCTTTCTGAAAATTTGCACTCTGCAGTATTCTGTTCTTCTGAGCTTGATACATTATATAAAATAATAAATCTTTGCATGTATTGTTACTAATATGTATTATGCCATGATTAAGAAAAGTCTGTAGTTGAGTTAATATTTCTTGAGGCAATCAATATGTTTGTTTGGTATTTTAGCAAACAGAAACATTTGAAATCTGACCCTTTTTTCTTTTCCTGGAAATCCTTGATGTACTTCAGACGTTCTTGAGAGTCAGGACGAATTTGCCTTCTGTATTTTCCTCTGATTCTCTGCTCTGAGCAAAGAAGAATTGTAGCAATTGGTCCAATTTATCATCACCGTTCTTGGTGATGTTAGTTTACTATGGGGCAAGACAAGTAAGAATTCTTTCTGCTTTGAGAAAATCTGTTCTGGAGCATTGTTCTCTAAATTGCATTGTCTCCTGTATTTCTCTTTGCCTCCACTCTTCGATCATGGAAAGCCAAATGACACTTGTGTGAAGAACACAATATATCCTATTTTTTTGAAGTTTGGGCAAATGACTTCCATGTTCTTTGCTATCTGTCAATGAAGGAAGAGTCCAGATTTCAAGATGTCCTGCAGAATTCAGTCTAATTAGTCTTGGCATCTGAGACCCGACAATTCTGAACATTCACAGACATCTGACATTCCTTAGGTGTATATTCAATCCCACTCTTCTGAATCATTCCACTGGAAAAGAGGTGAAAAGGCCCTTAGAAGAGACTCATGTGCCTGTGAGTCCTCCAGATTTGCAGATATGTTTTCATCTCTGAGGAGAAAATCATTTCTCCCAGCAGGATAATCCTGTCTAAAACTGCGTATCAGCAGCTAATAGAAACATAAATAGGCTCAGCGTCATACCAGAAATGAACTCCATCTAGAAGGAGCGCTACAAGAAAACACTGTTGCTTGCAGCAAATACAATAATCAAAATACAAGCAGACTGTGCATGAAAATTAAACATATTCTGAAATTCAAAAAGGACAGAAATGTATCTGCACCGTATCTTGCCATAGGCAAATTTGCCAGTTGATGTCAAGAAGTCCCTTTTAACAGCTCAGAAGGCTTTTCTTGGCCTGGCCATTACACCAGGTGTGTAGTAAACTTCACATCAGAAGATCCTATCTGCTAGTCATGTAAGATTTTATACCATTTTTTTCTTAGCCGTCTCCTTTTATAAAAGGAAAATTAATTATTTCTATCTTTCAGTATTTTTTTTTTTCAGAAGAGAAGTAGGTTCATGGTGGCTATGAAGCTAAGACATGAGCTAAGAATCAAGGTGGCATTTCACATTCAGAAAATTTAATCAAAGCTATTCTGTACTAAGGGCACAACTTATAGACTGTTGAATCAGAAGTGTCCAGATTCCATTTCTTGAGACCACCTCTTTGCCAATACTATGGCATCTCCCAGACTGAGAATCAGGGCTGTGAAAATAATGAAGCTTTAGCAAGGGTCAACAAATAAGGTCTTTTGTACCAGGGGCTGTTTCTGCAGCCATCCCAAGTTTGACAGCATCTGGAATTGGCTAGAGTTATATTGGAAAATGCTATATAAGTGACAACATGCTTTCAGATAGCATAAAAATCTCCTGGTTATGGAAAATTAATGCTTTCACAGTTTATTGAAGAGCATAAAGACCAATCTCAAAAAAGTAAGGGTGGAAATCATTTCATTTCACTTTAGGTGTCCAAAGTGAAGACATAAATATCTGCATTAGCTCTCCTTGGGAATCTTAACAGTCAATTAGAGAGACAGAACACTTTCTGGATTAATTTATGCCATCCAAACACAACATGTATTCTCACCCAAAGGTGACACTGGAACTAGATGGGACTTTTTTTCCACTCTGAGAGTTTCAGTTTTTTAGGGTATTGAAAGGGAAGTCTTTAATATAATGTACCAACATTACATCTTAGCTGGCAGTGCTACTGCAAACAACAGCTAATTCACATCTTTCTTAGGTCATTCAGTGTCAAAGTGCTTTCTCAGATCAACCTGATTACCCACTTTGCCATTTCATTTAACTTGCCTTCTTTGTCGTTGACTTTCCCAAAGTGTCCAAGGAACTTACAGTACTTTGTCTTCATTTGAATTATTTCTTTCCTAATGCAATTGCGAGCACATTAGCAAAGACAGCTTACACATATCTTGTATCCAAAAGCAGGTTTTGCAAGACAATGGAAAGGAAAGCATGTACCACATACTACAAAATGGAATAAGTAATACAAGTTCACATTAATAGTACTGAGCAGATAAACAAAATTTTGTCATCCTTAGCCTGCTTCCAAGACTGTGATCAATCAAAGAAAATGTGAAATGGCCTGTAGTAATGTTATTGAAACCAATACTGCTTGAGTTTATATGTAAATAATGCAAATAAACTCCCTTCAAAATGATTTGGAGTTGCATGACAGCATGATTTTGAAAATTCAGGTACCTCAGAAATGTGTGAAGCTGCCAACTCCTCAGCTCTCACTAGCTCCAGACTCAGCCCTCCATCCTCCATGTGAGCACCCTTTGGAAGGAAGTTGTTTCAAGTGGAGTTCCCAGATTAGTTCAGCTGCACAAATTTTTAATAGAAAAGTCCTGTTTGTTTTTGTATGACTCTTCTCACTCTGTACCCTTCCAGCACCCATCTTTCAAAGGTAACTCTGTTGGGGACTTGGTAACAGGCCTGATGTAGGCTTTACATAGCCTACATCTATGTAGGCTATATGTGCCTTCTTTTGGCACATATGACTAAACTTATATCAAATTCAGTAATTATTCTTCAGTGCTTCAGAGGCATTCATTATCTGAGGTACTGTTGTGAGGCCATATGAAGGCTGAGAAGCAGTACGGAGTATTTCCAGGCCACATTTAGCAGGTGAGGAGCAGAACCAATATCCCAGGGAACATGAGAACTTATTCCTAGAAATTCAAGCACTGACTTCTTCATTGTCAACAGCTAACCATGGTCCATTGAAATGTACCAGGTAAATCAAAAATAAATCAGGATTTCACTCCAGAAGAGATCATAGCCACAAATCTCACAGATGAGTTCTTTGCCTCTTCTCTGTCTTAGCGTTTGATGCAGTTTCTGCATTACTTAATAGAAAATGAATCAATATGAATTAAAGTGCATGGGCTAGTTCGTTACAAGTACAGGCCAAAGTGGTATGGCTTGTGAACAAGATTTATTTGCTCGTCATTAGACTGATCTGGGAGATGCCTATGCCATGTAAAAAGCTCTTATGCTGTATTCAATTCATAATTTATGGGAAGAGTATTCTGCATTTAGGGAAGATATCTTGAAGAAGTTGGGTTATTTGCAACACAAATGTGTGCTGTCCTGCACAACCTGCAGTAATCCAACAGAGGAAAGGAATTTATAACATTGATTATTAATCCTTCTCTTTTACTTCTTGGAATTTCTAAAGGCAGGGTTTCTTTGGATGTGTATGCCAGTTGACAGCATATAATTTTTGACTGCTCATTAAGATGATTATTAAGCATCTTGAAGTAAGGGCTTTCATTTTGTTTTCATGGTTATCAGTATGAAACATTCTCTTTGTAAAGTGCCTACTGTCCCAAGGCTAGCTTCGTTTCAACAGAGATTTCCTCGCAAGAATCTGAAATTCACTTCTTCAAAGAAAGCTTTTTTCAGAGTTGGTTTTCATGGCTCTGTTTTTCTCAAGTAAATCAATTTAAAACTTTTCTTGGAAGCTGGCATCCTTTTCTTGCGAACTTAAAAAAAAAAGAAGAAAGAAAATCTGAACGTATGATCAATGTCCAAATACCTTGGTATTGCTTAAGTGTCAAGAACAATTACATTTTCTTTCTAGTGTCAAATAGTGTTAAGTATATATATCAATTGAAAAAAACAATGCAATTTGGGCTTGCAGGAGGAGTTTAGGGAATAAGCAGTGTTTCTATCCGCCATAAATCACAGCAGATCCAGTGTCAGTGTTTTCCTGGAGAACCACAACAGCATCTGTTAGGCTCAGAGCTATAAATATGCATGCACAGATATTCAGCACAGGGAAACCTGATGTCGAGTCTGAAATTATCATGTTTAGATTTTTTTCAAAGGGCAGAAGTTCACCAGTTCTTCCTTTCCTTTGCATAGATCACATGTTCTCATATTCCTTCTCCCTCTTTCTTCTTGCCTTCCCTGAGTGCATTCCCAGGCAGTCCAGGACAAAGCAATGCTTCCATCTTGCACTTTCTGTGCAGTAACTTGTGCCAGAGGGAAAGAGGAATGAGAATTTCTCTGTGTTATGGAATTTAGGGTGAATTCATCCTGTTCCCCTGCAGTGATCCCCCTATATCTTCAGCTTCTTGGAAAGTCCACGCCCTTCTTCCCTCTCTAAATGCATGGCTGTGTCTGTGTTCGTGAATGTTCTGGCTGTGGATCAGCACATCATGCAGATGCAGGACTTGATGGCAGAGGAGGGAAAACTATCCCCTCCACTTCTTTGTTTCCAGCCTGAAAGTGAAAGCTATTTTGTCCTAATATAAGAATTGATTTTATTTATTTATTTATTTATTTATATGCATCTTGTAGAAGGACTATGTCAGTGGACCAGATGTCTTTGTACCTGTGGATCTAATGCAAAGAGATCTGAGCAGCTCCTGCACAAGATCTTAGCCAGAGGGATCTGACAGCACTTTGCAGGACTGAGCTGTCAGTCCGTAGCTTTTGTCATTGCATTGCTCTGTGATGAATACACCTGAAGAGTTCATTTGTCAGCAGTGTTACGTTCCACCTCTCCCTGTCCCCAGCCCCCCAGAATTTCAAACTCACTGTAAATTCCACTTTGGAGTGGAGTGGGGAGGAAGCAGCTTAGCAGTAGGGAGTGTGCTACTTACTTCTGAACATAATGAGCAGTTGTAATCTGTAAACTATAGCTGTGGCTGAGAAATCTTGTAACCCTTTAATCTCAAATTATTTATGGCTCTGTCTTACTTTTTAATAGATTTTTTTCTTCTTTTTTTTTCTTCTTTTTTCTTTCACCTAAAACTCAGGAGGGTTTTTTCACTGCTGCATCAGTCAGTGTGTGACAGCATAAGGGGATATTAGTTTCAGAACAGTGCTTTGTGAGGGTTTTTTTTTAATGGAGAGGAATTCATGATGTGTGTCCTGTCCGATCTATTTAAATAATTCCTAAAAGACCAGTAGAATGTGACCTTTGCTGCCAGTAATTTTCGTTGTCCTTGAAATTAACATAACAAATCTCTATTTGCATTTTATAATTTTGTTGTAATATTTAAAGGCTCAGTCTTCACATCCACGGGCATCAATGAGAATTCCCTGAAAATAAAATTTGTGGAATAGAACTCTCTTAAAATGGTTTTTATTCAAAAAGATTATTGTGCTTATTCATTACGCAGACTGCAAGGGCAACATCTTATGGGCTTATAGCCATTGCATTCTTTTTATAGACTCAGTTATGGTTCACTTAAATATACTGCTAGATTTTTTTTCTTGCAGTGCATTTTAATGATATCTGCTTTCCAGTGTACAAACTGTGCTTTGAAATATAAATGAGTTACAAACAAAGACGTATCAGTGGATGTATTGTGTGTGCTAAGGCAAGCCATTAAGATGGATGCCAGCAAACATATATATGCCCACTTTTAGGAACATTTGCAATGGAAATTTTCCAGAGATGGCTAATTTAATTGTATTTTTGTGCAACAATTAGGAGGGAATTACGATAGTTCCTTCGACGCAGAGAAGGGAGTGGGCACTATTGTCATTGCAAAGCCCTTGGATGCAGAGCAGCGCTCAATATATAATATGACTGTGGAGGTCACCGACGGAACAAACACTGCCACGACCCAGGTAGAATATCACCTTCCTTTTCTGACAAGTTTTTCGTTTGTTAGTGAAATATATATGCTATTAATAATCTTGCTACTGAGCTAAAACCTCATCCTTTGAGACCACTGTTAACTAATGGAGGGATATTTTTCAGAGCCTTTCCATCTGGTTGTAAAGAATGGGCTGGTGAATGCTTCAAAGCGGTATTTCTCCTTTTGTCCTCTTCGTGCTCACATGAAAGTAATTTGCCTTCCTCCAGCTGAGGGAGTCCCCGTCTCTGTTGGCACTGATAGATTTTGACAATTGTATCACCCCATAATTGTCCAAAGTACAACTGTACTTCTGTGATGCTGGGGAATATTGCTATTGATTGTATTAAATGGAGTTTATGCCTCTCATCCTCCCAAGACCCAAATGTGGGACACAAGATCAATTGTTCAGAGACAGAATTGCTCAGCGAGGACACTTAAAATTTAAAGAATATCTCTTTAGTGTCACTGCCTGTGATTACGTTGTCTTTCTAGGGACAGCCATAGTCAAGCCTTTCAAACCAAACTTGCTGATCAGGGTCAGTTCCTTTCAGGAATTAATAGGATAGATCAGGTAAGTATGAAGGGCAGGAGTAACACTGACTCTTCACATCACTGCTGGGGAGATCGTGATGCACAGTCTGGGTGTCTGCATGGTAGGAAACAATCTAGCGGAGGTAGTTGGTACATTTGCTCATTTTGCCCACTGGACCTGGTGAGGGTGATGGAACCCATACACGGTTTGAGTTGTGGAGCAGGGGTTTGCTAGATCCTGAAATCCTACACCAAAATTAGTGTCCAAGTGTAAAGTGAGCTATAACCTGAATGTTGTTTGTCACAGGAAAAAATGCACAGTAATACAGGACACCTGTGTGCAGCCTCAAATCCCAGGTTAAATATGGCCTATAGAGGAAGTAAAATAATAGATTTGTGATGTTACTTGTTTCATGATAATGCAGAAGGAAGGCCTGAATGTTTTTTATTTGTGTGTATAGATATATACGTACACATGTGGATTCTTCTTTTTACCTTGCCTTTTTGCTCAACATTCGGATATAAATCTGTATTCACTGAATCACAACAGTAACATTCCTATGAGACTGGAAAATCATTGACTGCTTTCTGAATCCAAATTCTTGTTTGTCACCAGGCTTAAAATCTCTATCTAATTATCCCTATCCTATAACTTCTCTTGATAATCCACTCTTGATAAGAAACATCAGTTGATGGTAAGTTAAGTGGTGGGAAATCTACTATTTTCCCTGCTAGTTTAAGTAATTAATTGCCTCTCAACTGAAAACATTCCTTATTTTTTAACTTGATTATATCTGACCTGTATTCCCTGTTATGCCTTTCTCTACTCGATTAAAGAGCTCTTTAAAAACCCGTATTTTCTCCCTGGGAAGGCACTTACTCAGAGCAGTCAATTCACCTCCCAGTCTTCTGGCAGACAGGCAAAGGAGAATGACTGACCTCCTTACGTTCTCTTTCCATAAGGCATTTTCTTCAGCCCCCGAGTAACCTTTTGTTTTGCTTTGTTTATTTCAATCTTGGTGACATTTTCAGTCCGCATTTCAGAAGCGGAGCGTTGAATCGCTAACACCACTTTGTGCAAACATTTCTGCCAAACAAATGTTACAAAGCAGGAGGACTTTCAAACAGGCTGGATGCAGATGATTTGTATTTGCATGAGTATTATGTTTCTTGTTTTAGTTGCTTATGATTTAACAAAATGACCCCTGTGACAATCCTCAAAACCTGTTTTGATGAAAACCCATTATTTTTAATTAAAACATATGGTAAAAACATATTTTAGTAAAGCTGCTGCATTCTAAAAGAAGCCAAAGCATTCTTCATAACAGTGATGTGACCTACTTAAAAGCTTTAAGATAATGATTTAAGATTGCAGTATCATAGCATTTGATTATCAGTGATGGGTCCAAACCCTTCTCCCCATTTCCTTCTCTCTATGTAGATACTTAGTGGATTTAATTGTGGCCCAAGCAGTATCTGAGAATGTGTTTCTTTTGCTGTTCACAACAGAGATTTCAAAAACAGTCAGTATCTCAAGCCTGTCAGAATGTTGGCCTGCTTAATTATCTCTCCACAATACTAAATTTTCCTACTTTACTTCTGACTGTTCTTCGGAGCCTTTGGTGACTTTGTTCATTTTCATTTCATTTCAGAACAATAATAAAATACTGAAAAGTAATGTATGTCATAGAAAGTGTATAAATAGCATCTGCTCATGGCTGTTGGTGGCCTTGTTCTGATTTCTGGTAAGATGACACAGGAAGTGTTTTGTCTTGTGTGCAGTAGTACCTGCATTTTGAACTATAGCTGCAAAAGGATAAAGAATTAGAGAACTGTTTGAGTTAGAACTGATCCTTAAAGGTCATCTAATCCAACTCTCCTGCAATGAACAGGGACACCTACAGCTAGAGCAGGTGCTCAGAGCCCCATCCCGCCTGATGAATATGATGGAAGAGGAAGGGAGATGAAGGCAAATGGGTGAATTCATCCACTTGTACAACGTAAAATAATAAAAAGTCCCTCCAAAGTGATGTGGTTCATTGTGAAACAGCCGATCAGCAGTGTGCCAAGTGGAACAGTCTTGCTTATTATTCCACTCCACCTGTTCCCCTTTATCTCTTTCTGGCCTTTTGTCTGGTACACAGTTGGAGGTGGTAAAATACAGCATAAAAATGCCAAAGATTTTTGCTTGGGTAACACGATCCCTGGCATGGCCTCACATAAGTTTCTGCAGCAATGCTCCTGCACGCCTCGAATCCTGATAAACTGTTGGCTTCCTTCATGCCTTACTGCACACATGGTTCGCTGCTCTGCCATCAGAGGAAGGAAATCATTTTGATTTAAAAGCTACATCTGTTGTATTAACAGTTTGCTGTTGTGAAAAGAGGTGAAAAGAACATAAGGAATGTTTGAAAAAAAATCCTAAACTTCGTTTGTAACTGAAGGTGGTTTTGGTTTGGAAGTGATGAGCATTGCAGAACTGCAAACTCCTAAGTGAGAATTATAGCACCAGGATGCTCTGAGCCATTGCCACTCACCGCGCCCAGTGGTACGCAGTGGTGATAGGGAGGGATGGAGAGCAAAATAGGCAGAAATGTTGCCTCATTTGATATCTGTATTATTTGTATATGTAACAATTTACATACATATTTTTATACCTAAGTATTAGCATATTTATATATATTTACATATAAATGTATTATAAATTAAGTCAGGAATAAGCCCAGGAGAGCTTTTGTTTTCATTCCCCCTCAGCTTAATTCATCATTGCTCAAGGCTGCGTGGTTATTTATGAAAGGCTGAATGCATACGTTGGCTTTAAATCCCTTAGATACATGATTCCCACAGCTGCCAGGCGAGCTGCTGGCCATGGGGAGGGGATGGGGCTTCTCCCAGGCACTGGTAAAAATGGGGACAGCATCTCTTGGTGTAGCCATGAGATTGGCTAACTCAGCCAGACTACTGTCTGACTTTAAGTAGCATCAGATATTCCCTAGGTCATAACTTAGGTTTGTACCAAAATCCTTTTTCTTTTTTTTAAATTCATTGAACTCAATGAAGCTCAAGTCCTTTACTTTCAAGCACAGCATAGTAGTAATGTTTATTTCTTTATAATGTATACTGCTAAACTACCTACAGAAGTACACCAGGAAACAATCATCTAAGTGATGATGTTTTTCACTTTAATGGATAATTTTGTACAAGCAGGCAATTATTTTTTGAAGAACAAACTCCTGGAGTCATAGCATTATATAAAAAAAAAGGCATTTTTCTTTTTCTTTCTTACTTATTTTCTTACCTCCTTGTTTCTCATCATTCTAACTGCCATAAAAAGATGCTTTAAAGCATGAAGCCTAATGCTTCAAAGCTAGAAGGAAAAAAGTGCTTTAGCTGCACTTACTCTGAAGCCATCCCACTGTTTTACCTGCTAGAGAAAGTTTTCTTTGTAAGACTTGATCAGGCTCTGCAATAGGTTGCCCAAAAAGGCAGTGGATGTCCCTGGAGACACTCGAGGTCAGGCTGGATGGGGCAGTGAGCACCTGATCTAGCTGTAGGTGTCTCTGTTCATTGCAGAGTCCGTTGTTGGACGAGATGGCCTTTAAGGGCCTTTAAGTGTCCCTTCCAACACAAACGATTCTGTGATTTTAAGTTATGTTATGTTTATGTTAACACTGAGAAACTGGTCAGTCACAGCTGATGAGGGTGGGTGTTTTTGCCAAACAGTGAAAAGTTCTTCTTAGCAGACTGTGGCCAATGTGCAGACAAGATATGACAAGATATGTGTGGGTGAGGGGCATTTGTACAATTACATTTGTTCCTTTGGAGGATCTGCAGCTATCAAACTTCAGAAAATCCAACCAGACCTTCAGAAAAGTCAAAAATGAGCATCGTTGCCTGCACCTTTCCAGCAGAGTGGGAGTATGCCAAGATGTTGGCTGTCCCTGAGCAAATTGCTCCCCTGAAGTCAGACAGTGTGGATTGTGGAGCCTTTGAGAACTGACAAGATGTGGTGTTTCCAGTTAGTTTTTCACGTTTGCTCAGATGAATGTTTTTCTAAACTAGAACCAGACAAGTAGGATGAGAGGGAATGGCCTTATGTTGCACCAGAGCAGGTTCAGGTTGGATATTAGGAGAAATTTCTTCTCAGAAAGAGTGGTGAGGCAGTGGCACAGGCTGCCCAGGGAGGTGGTGGAGTCACTGTCTCAGGAGGTGTTCAAGAAGCATGGATGTGGTATGGAAGGCCATGGTTTTGATGGCATTATTGGCGGTAGGTGGACAGTTGGTCTCGATGGTCTTTATGATTCTGTGACTCAATACTGTGCTTTTTTTTCTGCCCTTTCCAGCCATCTCAGCACTGCCTTGCCTATGAAACAAAGACTTTTTCCCCTCTTTTAACATAACACAAAGGAACATGGTGAAGTATAAATAACAGGCCATTGAGGTTTGCAGATAAACTGTTTGCATTTTTATGTTAAGGTTAAGGTTTGGGGGAAGAAAAACTTGTCAGGAAGTAGCAAATAAAGCTGTGTGGTAACTCTTCTGAAAGCAGTATTAAAACAAAACAGGTTTTCAAAAACCATACAAAAGCATAACCTGAGTTTAAGCCATTCAGGCACTTAATAGGTTATATTACAACACTGTGCCCAGACCAAGCAATTAGCCAAACGGATTCCTCCAGCTTCAAATGTCTGTAAAGCAGCTTCTGGCACAAATCCAGTTTTCACTCAAGTATATTTGTGCCTAAACCAAAGGTATTTGTGATGGGCCACATTAAAAACAGCTTTGGGAAGACTTCCTGCATTAGGTTTTGTTCTGCCTTGATTTGATTGTATTTCTCTAGGCCTTTCACTTGCCACTTTAAATACAAAGTCTTTGCAAATGCTCTGAGTGTTGCTTTGCCTAATTTGTAAGCTTGGAGACCTGTGAATCCTTTATTTGAAACTTGCTTTAACTGTGGGAAATAGGAAGTGAGCAGGGAGAAGCAAATCTTTTATAGAGAGGGGCTTGTTCAGACTGCAAATGAGGCACCTCACAATGGGAGCAGCAATGGCAAGCCTGGAGCCCACGATGGATTGGAAAGTTTCCGAGCCTCCAAGGAGGGCTGGGCAGAGGCTGCTTTGCTGCTGGTTTGCTTTATGAGCATGGAAAAAGGGACTTGCAGCTAATGTTTGTCCTGGAAAGCGTTTTAGTCAGTAACCTTGCATGGTCCACAGCACAGAGCAATCACTGCTTTAACAGCAAGTAGTAACCACTTCTGTGTGTCACTTTTTGGAGATGTGTTGGAAGCCTGTTATAACCTATTTTTTAGTTTATAATGGGCACTTGAGCACTCGCAGAATACTAAACCATATTTGTGCAACACGGCACGGTCTTGTTGAATCTTCCATTTGGAAGGAAATCTGAAGTAAGTGTGAAAGTACGCACACCACGAGTACTTGAGAGCCTTCAGTAGGGTAACACGCAGTTTTAGGTGGTTTTCTCAAGGACTTGTTCCAGGCTGACTATTGCTTAAAGCTTCCAGAGCAGCAGTGGTCCTTGTGAAGTCAGTGGGAAGTTTGCCAGTAGTGCCAAGATGTTATGCCCAAGCTTGGCAACGATTAAATGAATTTGAGTAACCTTTCCTTATATTAACAATCTGGTGGAATTCCACTTGCTTGGTTTCACATATGTTTGTAGGATCAGGCTTTCTATGAGCCTGGTGTTCATGTCAGTTTAACGTTTGTCGTTCAGATAAAGGAAAATATTTTCCCCTCTTATTAAATATCACCTTACTAGAAGTCATCCTGCTGTAGCAGGAAATCTCTGCATAGGAAAGTAGGATTTTAAGATGACTGAATAAGAAGGAGATGGCTCAAAAATAAGCCTATGAATGCGGTCCTGAACTTCTTCCCCATCTTTACTTCTCATGTTGCTTTGGTAAGTCACTTAACTGTGCCAGGCAGTATCTTCCTGTACAGAGGATGAGTATAACTGTCACTTACTTTTTTAAAATGTTATAAGGCCTGAAGGAGTAATATCTACTCAAAATGACACTTAAGTTCTATTTAATTTTACATTATTTGGTTTCCAGTAGCTGCTAAAATGGTTAGGTTTTGAGGACCATAAGGCTACAATTTTTCCATAGTTTAATGGTTTGAATGCATAACCAGTATCCCTTTATATTCTGATTTGCTTTTCTGATAAGGAGAATTTACCCCTTCCCTGCCCCAGCAGAGGAGACACTGTAACCTTAAAATCACAGATGATCCTTGGAGATTTTGAGGAACATCTGACAAAAATGAGAATTACTCTAACTGTGGTATAAGAAATGATGAACCAGTAATGATCTCTTTATTCATTAACATCATTAGCCCATTGTCTTCCCCCTGCGGATGGAAGTGGCTATTCAAACACAGAATACATGGTAAATAACACATATTACAGTGTGGATCATTTGACAAATCACTAAAATGCTGTCATCTCCAGGTAATAAAATTCCTACCATGTAAACAGGCACTCAGTTGGTTTTACGGTAGGTAAGAGAAAGGAAAAATAGAAGTTCTATCTTGAAATAATATTGTGCCTAGTTCCCCATGAGCTCACCAACCACAGTTTGGTGGCCTCAGTATTTACTTTCCCTTTTCCATCCTTCTCGCTCTCCAAGCACTGTCATATCTTTAAGTCAGGGCACTACCTTTGTCTTTTTCAATTGGAAGAAATGTTGCTATGTGAAGCCATCCTATGTTACCCACAGCCTCAAGGCTTATGCCTGGTTGCTGATGCTGGTCTCATCCCACCCTGTTTTGCTTATGCAGTCTGGTGAAGGCATAAATCATGCATCCTTAGCTTGCACCGTCACAGTGCAAGCTTTGCAATGGTTAAAGTTTT
Source organism: Lagopus leucura (assembly GCF_019238085.1). NCBI lineage: Eukaryota > Metazoa > Chordata > Aves > Galliformes > Phasianidae > Lagopus > Lagopus leucura. The sequence goes on from NW_024962254.1 coordinate 7,553,046, forward strand.
ACGACTTTCTCTACTTTCTCAATTTGCCAGAATGAGCCCCAAAAGCACTAGGTATAATAGGAAGTGAGCCCCAAAAGCACTATGTATAATAGGAAGTGAACCCCACTGCTGTGTGGTTGCACACAACACAACACGTCCCTGCTCTGGCAGTACTTCTACAACACTTACAACACTTTGCTGTGTATCTCTACCTTTTTTTTCTTTTTTTTTTACAGAACAGCTTGAGCCTTCACACAGCAGTGTTAAAACCAAACTCCCACATAAGAGCTGACCCCCAGATGGCAGCTTACCTGCTCAAAGTAGGCTGAGATTCAGCATCAGCTGAATCAAATACTCTTGGTGTTCTTCAGCAAATCCATTTGAAAAGGTTTTCCTTCTCTGGTGGACTACCTAAAACAATTTAGAGCAGAGTTTCTGGCCATCAGCTATAAGTAAAATGAAACATGTTTTTTTGTTGTCTCTGTTTGCAATGCAGGAGTAAAATAATCCTTGTTAAAAAGCCATGTTACAGTGGAACCCAATGCTTGCAGCCTGGAAGGCCATCTGTGTTCTGGGCTCCACTAAAAGAGGACAGCAGGGACAGGGAGCTGATCGTCCCCCTCTGCTCAGCTCTTGTGAGGCCCCATCTGCAGCACTGCGTCCAGGCCTGGGGTCCCCAGTACAGGAAGGATATAGAGCTCTTGCAGCGGGTCCAGAGGAGGGCACTGAGATGAACAGAGGGCTGGAGCTCCTCTCCTATGAGGAAAGGTTGAGGGAACTGGGCTTGTTTAGCTTGGAGAAGAGAAGGCTGCGGGGAGACCTCAGTGTGGCCTTCCAGTACTTGAAGGGAGCGTATAAACAGGAGGAGAAATGGCTGTTTATGAGGGTGGGCAGTGACAGGACAAGGGGGAATGGTTTTAAATTAAGATGGGAAGTTTAGGTTAGATAGTAGGAGGAAGTTTTTCACACAGAGGGTGGTGACACACTGGAACAGGCTGCCCAAGGAGGCTGTGGATGCCCCAACCCTGGAGGCATTCAAGGCCAGGCTGGATGTGGCTCTGGGCAGCCTGGTCTGGTGGTTGGTGACCCTGCACATAGCAGGGGGTTGAAACGTGATGATCACTGTGGTCCTTTTCAACCCGGGCCATTCTATGATTTTATGATTCTGTGAGAATTGAGGGTATCAAAATAGCTCAAGAAGATGCTTTTAAATGCTAAACACCAGTAATCAGATTGTGCTCAGCTCAGATTGCTTCACTGTCCCTTACACTTGCAAAAGTTGTTCCCAAAAATGGGACGCTGCCTTTGTCCCATTAGAGTAATGACAGAGCCTTATTTTTTTCCTTGGGATTTCTTTCTGTGTTAAAAAACATACATTTGCATCTTCTTCAGATGTGAGTTCTTTGATTGTTTGTTTCTTCCTCAGTCAGGTCAGAAATATGCCTTGATATATTGTATAGCTACAGCAAGAATATAAGTGTTGTAACATTTCATCATTATTATAGCCTCAGCAACGTATGTTTTCACCCCAATTTTATTGCTATCTGTCCAGGACTGAAGCATAACTTAATAAAGGCTTCTCTCTGCTTCACTCTGGCGTATCATAATCTGCTGAAAATTAAATAGCATGGAATGTGCAGTTGAAGCCCTATGCTATTTAACTTACAAAGTATTTTATTTCAGCTGTCTTTTAAACAGTTCCCAGGCTAGTTCATTATGACTCTGCTTACAATTGCTCGTGTTCCTTCTGGTAATGCATTCTGCAAACTCTTCGAAGATCAGAGAAATCTAAAGTTTCATTTCTCTCTGAGGCCAACATCTGTTTCTGCAATATTGTAGTAAAAGCATAACTGTATTTTTATTCTGTTAAGAATATATGGCTTTATGAGGTTTGATCAAGTGAAGTAATAAAGTACTTTCTTAAAAAAGGGCCAGGTACTTCCCAGAGCAACAGAGAAAATATTATGAGGGATGAGTCAAGTCCTCTAGTCTTAGGGAACAGTCCTGGGCACAGCCTTTCCCACGCAGTTTGTTATTCTGTCTGACCTCTCCCTCTCCACATTTCTTGAAGGCTTGGTACCCAAATTTCAAAGACAGACTTGATGCAAATGGTGCAGCTTTCATTTACATTTTTAGCAGCGGTCCCGCCATCCATAAACTGCAAGAAAAGGAAGGCAAGTCAGTGTTCAAGGAAAAATTTGTCAGCTATAAAGCCAGACATCACTGGCAAAAGACAAGCAAAGCTATACAAGTAGTCCTTTTTGGCACCAGTGCCTGGAGGTTACCTGTCTGGCTGGTGTGTACTGATCCAGCTGGGGAGGGCTGGCACTGTCCTCATAGCCTGAGATGTGGCACAACTTGCATGTTTTGACATTGCTAGTAGGTCGCAACACAAGATACGGAGCAGAAAACAATATAAGATTTACACTCTTAGGATTTGTAATCTTGATCATATCAAGGAAGGGTTTAAGTAACTTGATAAGGATTCTTTCATCGTCTTACTAACAGTGAGGGGAAAAGGGGAAAAGAGGAAAAGGAAATTCCTTAATAGCTGCAGAATGCAGTAACCAGCAGAACTGTAAGGACAACAGAACCAGTGCCGTTTATCATTGCAGAAATATTTGCCAGTCTATAGATACTGAAAGTTTCTGTACTTCTTTGTTAGAGTTAAAGTAGGTTCAGTAATTAGAACATCTTGCCTCCAAAGTCCTTACAATTTCTTTAGATCTGAACTATTTAATATTAAATTATGTTTCCTAGTCTCACTATACAACAACATAAAGTCAGCTATCTGAAGTCAATTACATTTCTTCAGGTGCCTGTTCAGGAGTCTGACTAGACTTCAGTAACTTCAAATGTTTTTTTCTTTCATTAACTGTAGGTCTTTATCAAAGTGTTGGATAACAACGATAATGGTCCGGAATTTTCTCAGCCAAGTTATGATGTCACCATCTCAGAGGACATCCTCCCCGACACTGAAATTCTGCAGATTGAAGCTATAGACAGAGATGAAAAACATAAACTGAGCTACACTATTCACAGCAGCATTGATGCAATCAGCATGAGAAAATTCAGAATTGATCCCAGTGCTGGGGTGCTCTATACTGCGGAGAGATTAGACCATGAAGCTCAAGATAAGCACATCCTCAATGTCATGGTAAGAATGCAATATTCACTTGGCTCAGGACGCAACCACTGCTGTTGCAGTGCAAACATGCCTTGGTCTTTGCTTGAGTAAAGTACTTTCACTGCAGTATGTAGCCATTAATTTCATATTGCCTGCCCTGCTGTGTATTTATTTTACCTTTTTTATTTGGACTTCTGTGAAACTTACTGTGAATTCATTGCACCTCATACAAAATGATTTACCATCTCAGAGGAGAGCAAGCAGGAAATTATTTAATCTCTTGGCATCTGGTCTTCTCACGCCAGGTAATTTTCAGTGTTTCTGGAGTGAGGCAAAAGTTATTTGAGAAGTTACTCGCAAGGAGATAACTGTGTTGTTTTCTTCTATGAGTCTATGATTTCTTTTGCCATACACAATGCTACAGCCCCTCTGGATACAGACCTCATTTATAGTTTGCTTACAGACTTATTTTAGTAGATAATCAGTGATATACAAAGTAGTTTTCAACTTCTCTTTTCCAAGTGTTTGAATATACAGAAAAAAAATTTACTACCATTTTTTGCTCAGTGTGCATAGATTACAGAATTTAATTCTCTCTGTTTCAAGTGAGTGTTGTATATTATGAAGTGGGAGTTAATAACAAAATATCTGCCTTCCTTTAAACATTGCAGATTGATATTTATTTAAGTACTTAGGAGCCCTGCAGAACAGTTCTGTAAAGGAACAGTTCACAACGTATGAGGCACTGGGCCAACTTTGAGTGGGTAGCCCAGGAATCAGGAGTTGCTGAGGTTTTAATATCAGGTTGAGAGAGGGACTTTTCTCTCAGTGATACTTCTGTTGGGAGTGCTTGGCACTTCTTAAATTTATTTCTACTCTGATTACTGTAGATATCATCTTCAAAAAGGTATGTATTTATTTAAAATATATTAAATTATTAATTATATAAATAATTATTTAAATATATTATATATTTAAAAGTCCACTGGAAAATCCACATGTCAGACTGATAGCTAGACAATTCTACATACTACAGAAAGAAGGAACAATGTGCAAGGTTTCTTTGTCTGTGAAACAAGGAGTGTTAGGGTAAGGGCATGACCGTATAGCATGTATTACAAAAAAAGAAACCTAGAACTAAATTTAAGATGTCATCCAAAAACGTATCACAATGATTACTTACCATGAATTTTTTACAACTGAAAAGAAAAATCTCTGAGCTTCTTGAATTTTAATATTTACTGTCTCTGTGCAATGTGTGATTGTGTTTTAGACTGCACGTTCCTTCGGACTAGTGTAATTACATTGCTTTGTATTAAATAGACCTCAAAGCACTCAGATAACTAATATTAGTGAAGTTTTAATGGATGGATACCCGGATGTACATTACGTACTTTTTCTGTAGGTCCGAGATCAAGAATTCCCTTATAGAAGAAACCTGGCCAGAGTCATCATAAATGTGGAAGACTCCAATGACCACAGCCCTTACTTCACCAGCCCACTGTATGAAGCCTCAGTATATGAATCAGCAGCTGTGGGATCAGCAGTTTTACAGGTCACAGCTTTAGACAAAGACAAAGGAGAAAATGCAGAGCTTGTCTACACTATTGAAGCAGGTTAGAACAGAGCATCGGTGCAGAACCTCATTGACATTCACTCCATGATCCTTTTACCTTTAAATCACTCATTCAAAGCCATCACAGAAAAGTTATTGAAAGCTACTGGCTTGAAGGTAGTCCACAGTAGATCCTCCACAAAAAAGTGACACAACGGCTTGTGCAATCCGCCATCTTTTCCAGTATTTGGATAAGAGGAGCATTGGGACTATAAATGGCCTGCAAAACCATAGTAATTTAGTGACATGATGGCTCTTGAATGTATGTCTATAAAAACCTAAGAGAGGCCACAGTGATATCAGAATGAAATTACTTTCATTGTTATTATCTATATGCTTATATTTACCATATAAACTGAAACACCAAAATCATATTTGCTGGTGTAACAGCAAGGCAGTGGGGAAATTGCATTATGTCTGCTACTCATGCGAGCAAATGTAACTTTCCCTGCTTTACATGGATCTGAAGTTAGGCATTATCTCTAAGTTAAATAATTAGCATATATGCAAGTGAGCTGCCTGGGAGAAAAAGACGAGGAAATGGAAATTGTAACCTTTGGGGTTTTTAATGTTGCATTTCCATTATATGCTTTTTGGTAATACAAATCTTCCCATTATGATGCTAACAAAACTTGACTACGTTGCCCTGAGCAGAGGTTTCATATGCTGCAGGTTGTCCCCATTTTAACCAGACATCATGCCTTTCCCATCATTGACATTGATCCACCAGAATCATTGTTTATCCTGATCTTATTGCAAAAGCTTTTCACTAACTAGGATGGCTTGAGTCAATTAGGAACAGGTCAAAAGACAAGTACTGAAGTAAGAATATTTACAGCATCTCGTGCTAATATAACTTTACATGGTTTGAGCTCAAACCTTAAATTTAGCTGATATAACCCTAAGCTTAGAGAAGAACCAAGGAGTCTTAGTTTCTGTCATTATCCTGTAGCTCTGTGGTAACAGAGTCTTTTAAGCAAATCAGAGGGTGACATTTTTTGCAGCTAAAGGTGAGACTCTTGTGATCCTACAAAGACCTTAGCATTCCAACCCTTAATATTTCCTTTATGCACTTTGGTCTTAGTAGTGATTTTGCAGTATTCTCCAGTCGCCTTGAAAATTTTACGCATGCCCAGGCAGGACAGCACTGTTCAAATCAGTATCCTTATCTGCAGAATGCCCTACAGAACAAACCCTGAGTAGACCAGATCAGCTCTGTGGGACAATGTATCTCAAGTCTACTCCCAGTTTTTTCTGAGTGCCTTATTCTGATGGGCTCCAATGCAATCACCTTTAGGTGCCAACGTAACATAAAAAGCCATAAAAAGCTAGAACTGTGGCTGTATTACACTGGATAGAGAATATGTAATGCAGACAAAAGTACAAAGATCAGAAGGGATGCTTTCACTATCAAATGGTTCTTTTTCAGTCTGCGTTTTTTTTTCTCTTTGCTAGAAGCTCTCCTACTACAACCTGTTTCTATTTCAGCACAAGCTTTCTCTGCAGTGTCAGACTTCAAACTTCCATTTGCTATAAGCCATGCCCTCCCACAGATTCATTATCTATCCATAGATGTTCAAATCCCACATGCATCAAAATACAGCCTTTTGCTGCTGTGTGATCCATAAAATCTGTGCAGTTAAAGATACTGATTTGAACTGCAGCATTCAAATTGTATACAGCCCCTTCATTCCAGTGAATTACTTGTATCACTTATGTGTGAAGAGAACAACTGGTAAAGAAAGTAATTTCTGTGAAATTTCAAAACTAATTCCTAAGGGAGAAGAACCAGCTCTGGCCTTACATAAGGCAATCAGTGGCTACAGATCTTTTGTATTTGCTAGTCTGATAGAATAACAACAGTGGGCTTTTGTAGCAATGAGACAACCTGCAAATGAGACAAATACTGTGATCTTTATGAGAATTTGTACCTCTGGCAGAATCTCAGCTCCTCAGTGAATAGCACAATTTTTATTTTATCTAGCAAAGTAAACTACAGATCTGAAAGGATGGATATAAATAGAAAGCTACTACTGGCATTGATCTACATGCAGCAGTATGTAGCTTAAGTTAGCCTCCAAGTACCAAAATTTACAACAGATAGTGAATCACATCTTTAAAATAATACACATTAAATGTCTTCATTTAGGATTCTATGTATTTGGTATTTCAGCTACAATCCTGCACAGCACCTGTAGCAATCACCACTGAAACAAATCTGTATTTATCACCAGTTACCTGAAACATGATCCTCTCCACCTCATGGATTGCAAGCAATTTTCCACATTGAAGTATAAATTATCACAACAGCAGGGACATGTTATAATGATTGGAATCACTGTAACTCAGTACAAACTCAGTTTGCTTTTAGAATCAAATTCAGAAAAAGAATCTGAATGCCTATCCAAGCCATCTGCACACACAGCATCCTATCCTTTAAGCAGGCACTCAAGGAGCCAACAAAATACCAGTTGTTTAATAAAAGCAGTCTGTAATTGCAGGTAGGGATCATAGCAATAGTTTTGCCTTGCTAAAGAAGAGGCAGGCAGTATGGCTATGTAAAAAGTGGAAAAAAGGCCCTTAAGAAGGTCCCTTTCCAAACTCACTCTTTTCACCTTTAAGCAGTCAGTGGTGTCTGTGCTTGTATGTTATAACAGACATTTCATGACATTTTCTGCTAAGTCTCATTCATCTAGATTCATCCTCCTCAGGGATCATACAATAAACCTTTGTGCCACTGGATACTTTAATCTCTTTTCTTTGCTATTTGTTCAATTTTATTTTTCTAAATGCCACTTTAACCTTTCTATATGCAGTTCTTTGAGTCTTGAACTACTGTAATCTTCTCCACGGTTGCTTAATATCCCTTTCAATTAAGAGACTGAGTTGTTACCCATTTGTCATGTAATTGGCTTGCTAGCCTCTGATCTAATTTCATTGCCTTAGGTGTACATGTAGTTGACTAACTCCCGTAATTTAGACATGCTTTTTCCTTGTTTGGTGGGAGTAGTGTACATTCACCAGGTACTGCAATGCTAAAACTCAGCATCAAAATAATAAATACCAGCACCCAACTTTTTGAATATTTGAGTACCTGTAATGTTACTGAAGGGGCCTGATTTTGAGAAAGAAAGACTGGAATGTCCTTTGGAATTATTTTACACTGGTTGTGTGTTGTTTTTTTTTTACAAGACAACTGTCTTTGATAAATTGCCACTAATTGCTCCATAATAATCATTTGAATGTATTGTATTTCATTTCTAACTTGCTTGCAATGTTTATGTTTTAGGAAATACAGGAAACACATTCAAGATTGAACCAGTTTTAGGGATCATTACATTACTGAAGGAGCCAGACCTGACTACAATGGGACAGTTTGTTCTGTCGGTTAAAGTGGCTGATCAGGGTTCTCCACCCCTGTCTGCAACAGCAATTGTACGGATATCGGTGACAATGGCAGATAACTCCCACCCTAAGTTTACCCTAAAAGAATACCAAGCTGAGGTTAATGAAAATGTGGATATTGGTACTTCTGTCATCTCTCTTTCTGCAATCAGTCAGTCCACATTAGTTTATGAGATTAAAGATGGGAATGTGGATGGAATCTTCGCTATAAACCCATATTCTGGAGTCATCACCAGTCAAAAGGCCCTTGATTATGAACGTGCTTCCTTCTATCAACTCATTGTACAGGCAACGAATATGGCAGGGATGGCATCAAATGCCACAGTGAACATTCAGATTGTTGATGAAAATGATAACCCTCCAGTTTTTCTCTTCTCTCAGTACTCAGGCAGCATAAGTGAAGCTGCTCCCATAAACAGCATTGTCCGGAGTGCAAATAACAGTCCCCTTGTGATTCGTGCCACTGATGCTGACAGTAACCAGAATGCCTTGCTTGTCTACCAGATTGTTGAATCTACTGCAAAGAAGTATTTCACGGTAGATTCCAGCACGGGTGCAATCAGAACAATTGCAAATTTAGATCACGAAACAATAGCCCACTTCCACTTCCATGTTCATGTTAGAGATAGTGGAAATCCCCAGCTTACAGCAGAGAGTCCTGTCGAAGTTACCATTGAGGTAACTGATGTCAATGACAACTCACCAGTCTTCAGTCAAGCAGTGTTTGAGACTGTCTTGCTTCTGCCCACATATGTTGGTGTTGAGGTTCTCAAAGTCAAGGCTACAGACCCAGATTCAGAGATCCCTCCTGAACTCACGTATAGTCTAATTGAAGGCAATATGGATCATTTTTTGATTGACTCAAACACAGGCGTACTCACCATTAGGAACAGTAGCCTCTCCAAAGACCATTATATGCTAATAGTAAGAGTATCTGACGGGAAATTTTACAGCACTGCTATGGTGACAGTAATGGTAAAAGAAGCCATGGATAGCGGGCTACATTTCACACAGAGCTTTTATTCTACTTCTATCTCAGAAAACACCACCAACATCACAAAGATCGCTGTGGTAAATGCTGTTGGTAACCGTCTTAATGAGCCCTTGAAGTACAGCATATTGAACCCAGGCAACAAATTTAAAATCAAATCCACCTCAGGAGTCATTCAGACAACTGGTATATCCTTTGATCGAGAGGAGCAAGAGCTGTATGAATTGGTGGTGGAAGCAAGCCGTGAACTGGACCACCTTCGTGTTGCTCGAGTGGTAGTGAGGGTTTACATTGAGGATATAAATGACAATGCACCGGTGTTTGTAGGGCTTCCGTACTACGCTGCTGTGCAAGTTGATGCTGAGCCTGGTACCCTGATATATCGAGTGACGGCTATTGATAAAGATAAGGATGAAAATGGTGACGTGTCATATCTTCTGAAGGAAGACTATGGACATTTTGAAATAGATAGGGGAACTGGTAGCGTCACTCTAAAAGAAGCTTTCAATTCTGACTTATCTAATATAGAGTATTTGGTTGTAATTCTTGCAAAAGATGGTGGCAACCCATCACTGTCTGCTTCAGTAGAGCTCCCCATTACTATTGTTAACAAAGCTATGCCTGTGTTTGACAAGCCCTTCTACACAGCCTCTGTGAATGAAGACATAGAAATCCACACACCAATTTTAAGCATAAATGCAACCAGTCCAGAAGGCCAGGGTATCATTTATATCATTGTTGAAGGAGATCCTTATAACCAGTTTAATATTGATTTTGATACTGGGGTTCTAAGTGTCATCAGCCCATTGGACTATGAAATAAATTCTCTTTTCAAGCTGATGGTGAGAGCCAGCGATGCCCTCACTGGTGCTCGAGCTGAAGTCACTGTGGACTTGGTCATTAATGATGTCAACGATAATCCTCCAGTTTTTGATCAGTCAGCTTACAATGCTACTCTGTCTGAAGCATCTTTGATTGGGACTCCTGTATTGCAGGTTGTTGCTACTGATGCTGACTCTGACAATAACAAAATTGTGCAGTATCAGATAGTCCAAGACACCTTTAACAGTACGGATTATTTCCATATAGACAGCACAAGTGGCTTAATTCTGACAGCACGTATGTTGGATCATGAACTCATACAGCAGTGCAGCTTGAAAGTCAGGGCAACTGATAATGGATTCCCACCACTTAGCAATGAGGTTCTTGTTAGTATTTCAATAACAGATATGAATGATAACCCTCCTGTTTTTAACCAGCTGATATACGAATCGTATGTAAGTGAGCTGGCACCTCGGGGTCATTTTGTGACTTGTGTCCAAGCCTCTGATGCTGACAGCTCCGATTTTGACAGACTGGAGTACAGTATTCTATCAGGAAATGATCGGACCAGTTTCATTATGGATAGCAAGAGTGGTGTAATCACCCTTTCCAACCATCGGAAGCAGAGGATGGAGCCTATGTACAGCCTAAATGTCTCTGTCTCAGATGGGTTGTTCACCAGCACAGCTCAGGTGCATATTCAGATCCTTGGTGCCAACCTCTACAGCCCTGTGTTTTCACAGAGTGTTTATGTTGCAGAGGTCAGAGAAAATGCAGCTCCTGGAACTAAAGTGCTCCATGTGAAGGCCACAGATGGAGATTCGGGTGTATATGGCCAGATAAGCTACTCCATAATAAACGACTTTGCCAAGGACCGATTTTTGATTGATAGCAACGGGCAGATCCTGACAACCGAACGCTTAGACCGGGAGAACTTGCTGGAAAGTGATATCGGGATATTTCTGAGAGCGCTTGATGGAGGTGGCAGGACGACGTTTTGCACTGTGAGAGTGATAGTAGTGGATGAGAATGACAATGCTCCCCAGTTTATGACAGTTGAATACCGAGCAAGTGTCAAAGCGGATGTTGGGAAGGGTTACTTGGTGACCCAAGTGCAAGCAGTAGATCCAGATGATGGAGCCAATTCTAGAATTACCTATTCTCTGTATAGTGAGGCCTCAGTTTCAGTAGCTGATCTGCTTGAAATAGATCCAGACAATGGATGGATGGTCACCAAGGGTAGCTTTAACCAACTGAAAAACACAGTTCTGTCATTCTTTGTCAAAGCAGTTGATGGTGGCATTCCCGTGAAGCATTCTCTCATCCCTGTCTACATCCATGTTTTACCTCCAGAAACTATTTTGCCGTCCTTTTCCCAACCTCAGTATTCCTTCACCTTAGCAGAAGACACCCTCATTGGCAGCACCATTGACATTGTGCATATTGTGCCTAATCAGGGGGCTTTGTATAGCACAGTTAATGGAGAGCTGACAGAAAACAATAAAGATGGTATATTCGTCATTGAACAAGATACAGGACTAATAAAACTGGATAAGAGACTTGACCATGAGACAAATTCTGCTTTTCACTTCAAAGTGGCAGCCACCATTCAGTTAGACAAAGTAGACATTGTCTTGACGGTGGATGTGGAGGTTAAGGTGTTGGATGTAAATGATAACAAGCCTGTGTTTGAAACAGCTAGCTATGAAGCCATAATAATGGAAGGGATGCCTATAGGAACAAAACTTATGCAAGTTAAAGCAGTTGATGTAGACTCAAGTGCAAATGGGCAGGTCACATATACACTTGCAGTGGAATCGGAGCTGGAAAAGATCACAGAAGCTTTCACCATTGATAGCAACAGTGGCTGGATCAGCACACTGAAGGATCTGGACCACGAGAAAGATCCCACTTTCACTTTTGCAGTGGTGGCCTCAGATCTGGGGGAAACATTATCCCTGTCATCAACCACCTTGGTCTCAGTTGCTGTGACGGACATAAATGATAACGCACCTGTCTTTGAGCATGAGGTGTACAGAGGGTCTGTGAAGGAGAGTGACCCCCCCGGGGAGGTGGTGGCTGTCCTTAGCACGTGGGATGAAGACACATCTGATGTCAACCGGCAGGTCAGCTTCCATATTACAGGTAAGAAACAACAAGCATGCTTTCTTCCCACAAACAGCTGTATTGAAGAACTGTGTGTTTGTCCATTGCCGGAGAAAGATTAGAAGGGTTTCAGCTAAATTATCAAGGTAAATCTGACACTTCTATCTCCCTTCAACCTCTGTATCCTTAATTTGCATGGACTTTTGCAGCAACTAGTAAAACTAGAAAGGGAAAACAGCAAAAGGGAATGTGTGTTTGCATCTGTGTGTTTCTGTGTTTGTTTGGATGATTCTAATTTCCAAGAATAATTCTTCATGATTTGCTGCAGTGCAGTCAACCCATCATAATTGCTGCACCAGCTTGTAAGTTACAAGGTTTCAGACAAAGAGAAGAACTTTTAATTCTTAAGGAGAAAATATTTGCACTTTCAAACATTTACATGTTTTTAAATAGCATTTTTATTTTTGAGATAGGAAAATGCTACAGGAATAATTTTGAAATTATTTTACTTATTAAAAAAAAAAATGCAGTGCACATTGGAGCAAGCAGGGAATACCATTTCTTATCAGCACAGATTTCTGTCTAGGGAAATGGTAATCCACTCTGAAATACTGGTTAGCTGCCACACATTGTTATATACAGCATGAGGCAATTTCAATTACATTACTAACATATTTTTCAAAATGCTCTTTCCTATTGTGCTGTATTTTATTATCTTTCTTTTCTCCTAGATTCAGGCTGGATTTTATGTGAGCATATTATGAGTGATGAGGTGCTACGGTTATTTTTCTGCCTGCAGCTTGCATTGTCCAATAGATTTTTTTAGGGAACCACTTTGTCATTCCCCCTAAACTTCACCATCCAAGAGCTATTTCTAATTACACAGTAATAACCATATTGTTAGACAGATTCACATTTAGTACACCTCATAGGACTGGTATCACACAAGACAGCATATAGATAGAGGGCAGTGGGCAAAAATTACAAGGATGACAACTCACAGGATAACAGTTTGTATATTTTTCTCTGGAGGACAAGACTTGTGCTTCTTTGTTGGTTACCAAACTGGAAGTGACAGTGGGATGCTTTGTAGAGACAGGTGGGATCTTCCAGTTAGCTGTAGAGTGCCTGTTACACATCTCAAGTAGTCTCCTCAGTGCAGCCAGAAATCCATTCTAACTACTTATATAAGAGCCTGAATTCAGTTTTAAGTTTCCTAAGGGCTGCTGTGTTTGTGGTGTGGTGTGTGGTAGGATATTAGAAGGAGAAGCAAAGAGCAGACCTGTGCGTTAAGCACAGGATCTGGAGGCTCTAAGCAAGGTGCGTTAGCTGGCAGTATCTTGGTTTCCACATAACTAAAACTAAATAAGCAATGCTTCATTCTAGTCATTTTGTAATATTTTAAGGAATTTTGAGATGTCAAGATAGAAAGTGCTATAGGAAATGCAAATCCTTCATATCTGTAACAAAAATATTTTACTGTATGCTGACGATTAGCTGAAGGTACTGTTTTCTCTTTGTTCTAAAGACTTTTAGTCATCTCTTCTAATTAATTATGCTTTTAGTTATGTATTTATCTGTTTTCTTCAGATTCCTATGCAGAAATTGGACTTTTGAATAGTAACAGTAACATATGATTTGCAGTTTTATATCCTTTTGTACCTTAATTTGTACCACACTTCAAAATGCCAGATATTTTGGGGTTTTGTTGCTTCTGAAAACATTTGATGTCAAAGCCTCAACCTTTCTACAGTGCCCATTGCACAATTTCTAAGGCATATGAGCTCAGAATCTCCTCGGTCTGAATATATCCTTTGAATTCAGAAGATGCACTTAGAGAAATTAGAGTTTTTCTTAATTAAAATATTAAAACATACTTAAGTGTAGTTTAATTAATGAGTCTATTCACACTTCACTCCAAGTGAACCTTGGGAACTGCACTTGAATTTTTCATGGAGTCAGATTAACTGTGTGATTATTCAAATGCTGTCCTTTTGGAGGCATGTGGGGGTCTCGTAATTTCCATGAATACAATAAACAAACTGAGGTAAAAGAGGACACTGACAAAAAGGGAAAAGAAGACAAATTATGAGAATGACATTTGGATCCATCAAAACCAGCTTTGTGCAAATGCATCGCTTGGAAAGTAACACACAGAAAAGAGATGGAAAGGAAAGATCTAGGGGATGAAAGGAAGTGACATTCCGGGTCAGATATGATTATTAATAAGCACTTTGTGGTTTTTTTTTTAAGAAACACAAACCCTTACTGTGTCTTTCTGATCAGCTTTGAAAAGGAGAAGATACATTCTGGTGGATATAACTATTCTGTTTTGAACTCCTTCTTTGTAGGATTGATTTCCACAATTACTAGCAGGAAGTTGCCATTTTCAAACCAAGTTTCATCAGCATTTGATGGCGGAAAAAAATTCTGTAGTTACCTTTTGTTATTTGAGGCTCAGTAGTAAGTGGAGATTTCACAGAGAAAAAGTGTAATAAAAATCTTAAAATCAACAGAAAGCTTAGGTGATACATGTGTGTTTAGGGAGCATAGTGTTTTTCTTTTGAAGGCCCATTTGAATTCACCGCCTGTGTAACTTGAGGCAGTTTGACAAGCACAAGGGCTGTGCCAATGTTTAGGTAGGATATTGAGCCATCCTAAAGCCAGCTTCATATTACTGAGACTGAAATGTGGTTGGATAATAGGACAAATTTCTTCTCAGAAAGAGTAGTGAGGCACTGGCACAGGCTGCCCATGGGGTGGTGGAGTCACTGTCCCTGGAGGTGTTCAAGGGAAGGGCAGACGTCACAGTGAGTGACGTGGGCTGAAGGTTGGACTGGTTGATCTTTGTGGTCTTTTCAACTTTAATGATTCCATGATTCTGTGATTCTAAACTAGGAAGAGCCACAAGAAGAATGTGAGTTCCTAGGACTCTCACCCTGTAAAGTGTTTCCCGTTCCCCAGTGCTTTTAATTAGGTGCCATCAGACATGTAAATTGAAGAAGAGACAAGCGTTTGTATTTGGTTGAACTAAATAGAAAGAATTTAGTGCATTTGTTACTTCTGGGGGAGAAAGTTCTAGTGTTATGTGCAGTAATTACCTTGCTGGATCAATTGCCCACTGTGAGCAAACAGACTTGTTTGTTTGTTTGTTTGTTAATTTTATATTTGAAATCCTGGTGTTCTGGAGAACTGCGTGCTTAAACCTTTGTGGAAGACTTGTACTGCAGACTTGTACTGCAGACTGAGGGACAACTTCACAGTAACAAAGATGTGAGGACTGAGTTTGTCATTTTGACAGCAACATCTTAAAGTTAAAACTATTGATTTTCTGCTGCACAAACGCCTGGAGTTCTAATTAGGATTTGAAAGTATCTAAACAGATGCATGAACGTAAGAGAGAATCTAAATAAATAAGTTAGTAAATATTCAGTTCTCCCTCCCAGATCAGGATATTGTTGTGAAAACTGACACTGTTGACTTCTAGTGTTCTGTTCCCTTTTGGCTGTTATAATTCCCTCTGTGTGTGCTTTAGTAATGATGTGTGTCAGGATCTGTTTGTTTTGGATCACTGTGTCTCTGCATATCATTTGTATCTGGCTGTTTTCTTTCTTGTCCCAAACTTGAGCTTGATTTGGCTTTGTACTATTTGCTGAGTAGGAAGGGACAGAGAGTATTATTTAAACTTCATGTAACAAAAGATAAAAGATAAGGCTGATTCTTCTAGCCTCAAAGCCATTCTGGAAAGTTACTGGAGTGTTTTTTGTAGCTAGCACTTCACTGTTGTGACATTCAAAGCAGAACATAAGAAAACTGCCAACAGATTTTAAAGAACCCATTAATACATGCAGTCAGGAGGCTCCCCTTTAGAAAAGCTACATTATTCAGAGCGAAAAACTAATTAATTAGAACACCCCTAGGATACTGAATCTGCTTACATATATTAGTGAAAAAGTTAATTAATCACTGCAGAATGAGATCTGCATCAAGACATATGTACTCTCACAGAAGTACTGGGAAATGGTTCCCTGAGCCACAGTGTGGATTTTTTTGCCTTTCCTGTTTTTAGAATATTGCCTTGGCATTATTTCAGTCTTTCCAGCTTGTTAATTCCGTTACCTGTATAGCACAACTTTGTCTCCTATTAAGAAACTATATAGCCACTCCTGAGAACTGAAAAATGAAGGAAGCAGTAGTGAAAAAGCATGCAGATAAACTGTTTTGCATGTGTACTGCGTGTTGCACAGTTCATTCCAAGCAGTACTCTTCTAGTAAAGTAAACAGGGAAAGAAAGGGATCTCAGGGACCATTTTTTAATACATATTGCCAAAATTCCTATATGTGGTTCTAAAAGTATTCCATTAACAACAAAGCAACAGTGATTTTAAAATTGCTTTGAGCTATTGTAAATGCCAGCCACAAAAGCCACAAGCTGATTTTAATTAGATTTTAACTTTCCTTCTTACTTAGCCATGGGATAGCCGTACCTGGAGTGTAGCGCTTCACAGTAGCTCTGGACAGTTAATCATTTCGTTTTACAAAGGAAATAATATGCAGGAAAGCACTGATTGATATCATGAAGCTAAATAGGAGTGCTTAAGACCATTTTTATTAATGGTATACAACATAAAACTCACTGTGACAAGATTACAGCCTTTTCTAAAGGAGAGTTAGGCTTTTTTGTGCTGATGCTGAACTGAATAGAGAGAATTTAATGTTAATCAGCAGGGGTCTGCTTTCTTAGACAGTCACATTAAGACACAAGCCAGTGGGTAGATTCTCATTGCCTTGGGTTGTATTCAGCTCTGGCCATCAGTGCACATCAACGTGGTATGTAACCCTTTTTAGGAGAAATTGGTTTGTGCCAAACAACGGGTTAAATAAGGTCTAACCAAGTTCTCTGATGATTATTCCAAACTGTCATAGAAATTAGTGGGAAAATTGAAATGTGCTCGGCTTTGTGACCTAAAAAGGTGATTTTCTATCAGCAGAAAATATCCGTGTTATCCATGGTTGATAAATTGGTTTTGTGCTCTATATGACTTCAGGGCCTTTTATAATTATAATGCGTATCTGACTAATTTTCTGGAAATCTTATTCATTACAACGTTGTTTTTTTTTGCACAATTGCAGTTGGCACAAATGGTGATGCTTAACAGGGAAGATTTGCTCAGCCTGTCTCAACTTAACAGCTTTCATATCAAACAGAAACCAGTCTATCTTGTCATTGGTAGCTAATGAAAAAGGCACAGATTACAGCCTGTGACCTCTTTTCTGCTTTTTGATATACAAAGAAGGCAAGAAACGTGCATTACACTTTCTTGCTCCATTTTAAGCTCAGTTTTAAGTTCAGATCTCTTATGTTTTGCTAAGATCCCAGGGAACTGACAGAACTGTGACACCCGAAGCAGCAGCAGTGACAGCTAATCACTTGACAGCAGAGGCAGCTCAAGTAAATTCAGCCCCCCAAAAGCACTTTTTCTATGTTGGATTTGTGTGGGTTTTTTTTATAAATACTTGCCCACTCAAACATTGAACATAAGCACTAGAGAGGAAGGTTTAAAAATCTCATCTTGCCATTAAAATTGGACAAATCCGCTGACACATGTCAGGACTCTGAATAACTTGTGAGCAAAACCAAACATGGCATGTTTGACATTCTTGATCCTGCCACAAGAAAGAATAAGCATCATGTCCTTAATATTTCTATACCACTTTTATACGTGAGAAACACGGAAAACAGTTATGAAATAGCATTTTTGTACAGAAAAAACAGGCTTAATATTGAGGGGAAGTAGTACTGGGTTAGCTGAAGTTAAAGTTAGCCAATCGAGACGCATGATAATTTTTTATCATATAATCATCATGGAATCATTTGAGTTGGATGGAACCCTTAAAGGCCATCCGGTCCAATCACTTTGCAATGAACAGGGACACCTACAGCTTCATCAGGTTCTCAGAGCCCCATCCAGCCAGACCTTGAGTGTCTCCATGGAGGGGCATCCACCACGTCTCTGGTCAACCTATGCCATTGCCTCAGCACTCTTAGTGTAAAAAACATTTTCTTTATATCCAATCTAAATCTCTCCTATTTTAGTTGGAAACCATTCCCCTTGTCCTGTCACAGTGCATCCTCCTAAAGAGTCTGTCTCTTTCTTACAGGCAATTCCTCTAATGAATGAGTTTGCTATAATTATTTTGTGCTCTGTCCTAATCGTTAAACGTGCAGGTCTGCTTTTACAGGTATGTTGCAAGCTACATTGTGTTATAAATTACATTACAGACTTAGGTTAGATTCTGTTTACAGAGGACTGGGTACTTGGCTTAAAAGATCGCCTGTCCTCTCTGACAGGGGGGGTGAGAACAAGCTCGCAGAGCGGTGATTCATAGAATCATAGAATGGTTTGGGTTGAAAGGGACCTTGAAGGTCGTCTAGTTCCAGTCCCAGTGCTGTAAGCAGGGACACCTCCCTCTAGACCAGGTTGCTCACAGCCCCATCCAACCTGGCCTTGAATGCTTCTAGTGTGGGTCATCCTCAGCTTCTTCCAACTTGTTCCGGTGTCTCACCACTCTCAAGGTAAAGAATTTTTTTCCCAATATCTAGTCTACATCTGCCCTCTTCCAGTTTAAAACCATTGCTCCTCATCCTCTCACTACCTGCTCTTATAAAATGTCCCTCACCAGCTCTCCTGTAGGCCCCATTCAGGTACTGGAAGGGGTACTTCTCTCACTACCCAGTGAGAGGTCCCCCCAGACCAGCCTTCTCCAGGCTGAAGAGCCCCAGCTCTCTTAGCCTGTTCTCATAGGAGAAGTGCTCCAGCCCTCTGATCATCTTTGTGGCCCTCCTCTCTACCCTCTCCAGCAGCTCCATGCTATTCTTATGCTGGGGCCCCAGAACTGGACACAGTAGTCCAGAACAGAGGGGCAGAATCACCTCTCTTGATTTGCTGGTCAGGCTGTTCTTGATGCAACCCAGGATACAGTTGGCCCTCTTGGCTGCAAGCACACATTGCCAGCCCATGTTGAATTTTTCATCAATCGACACTCCCAAATCCTTCTCCTCAGGGCTGCTCTCAAGCCATTCTCCACCCAACCTGTATCCGTACTTGAGATTGCCCCAGCCCAGTGTCAGAACCTTGTATTTGGCCTTGAACTTCATGAGGTTAGAATGGGCCCACCACTCAAGCCTGTCCAGGTCCCTCTGGAGAGCATCCCTTCCCTCTAGTGTATCAACTGCACCACTCAGCCTGGTGTCTTCTGCAAACTTGCTGAGGGAGCACTTGATGCCACTGTCTGTGTCACCTACAGAGATGTTAAATAGCACTGGTCCCAACACCAATCCCTGTGGAGCTCCTGTTTCTACTTGGACATTGAGCCATCGATTGTGATTCTCTGAGTGCAACCATCCAGCCAAAATTGACAGTGGTTTTTATTTCACAGAGCAGGCAGAGGATTGTCCCATTTCAAATAAACATGGAAATAACTCACAAACATTAACAAAGAATTGTGCCTGCTTTTATTCCTCATGTCTTTCTGTGTGTGAGATGTCCATCCTTCCTTCCTGAGGATGATGAGGGCACAATAGTGCCTTCTTCCAGCCTGTTGTTGTCCCCATGCAATTTAATGACGTGGAAGAGCAACCCTGGAAGGCTCAGTGTCAGTGGTACAGCATGATAAAAAGCTGTTCTGCTTCGATTCCTGCAGTCCTTGCTGGCTCTCTGTGCTTTCACCCTCTGATACATTTGATGTGATTGTAGTGCTTATCTTCTGACTGCTCCTCAAATGACCTCTTGTTAGAACTATTTTAATACTAATGTGTCTTCCTGTGTCATGTAAACTTTTTTTAAAACTAGAATTTTAATGAGCAGAAGAATTGGCACAGCTGTATGATAAAGCTTTCATTAGAGGATTCCTTAATAGAACCTACTTCCAGTCCTTGATTGCATAATCAACAGCTAATGAAATTGTCTTGGTAACAAGAGCCGTGGTGTATTACATTCTCTCCTGAGACTAAGTGGAAAGACAATTGTACCAGCCTGAGAGGACTATTGATTGTTCACAGTTTGAATTTGATTGCCCTTAAGGGGAACTAAACAAGAGATCATCTTCAGCTCTGCTAAATGGATTTTGTTTCCGTGGAAAGTTATTGGTTCACTTTCATACAAGGCATTCAGGGGGCAATAAACACAGAGAGCATAATCTCATTACAGACTTCTCGAGTCTGCAAGTTGAAATGCACCTATCACTGTGAAACAAATGACAACTGCATATTCCACATCCTCTAAGATGAATCTGTGTTTGTGTTTAAATCAAATGGGAGCTCTGAAGGGATGTCCTTGCCTGTTGCATGTTTCTTGTCTTATTGCAGGGGGGAATCCCAAAGGGAAGTTTGCTCTAGGACTGGTTCAGAATGAGTGGAAGGTTTACGTAAAAAGGCCACTAGATCGGGAAGAACAAGACGTTTATTATCTGAACATCACTGCCACAGATGGCCTCTTTGTAACCCAAGCTGCAGTGGAAGTGACTGTCACTGACATTAATGATAATAGCCCGGTTTGTGAACAGGTGAGTTAGCAAAACCCACTGCAATTGACTATTGTGCTGAAAGTGATGGATGCCACTGTTGGATTTGCAGGTGTCCATTTTCAGCCTGAAGGTCTTATGTGAAGGAACTAGAGCATCCTAGAGAGAAGCAGGATGGAAGAGTCTGATGAAGCCAAGGTGAAAAGACAATGGCCTCGCAAAGGCAGTGGAATCTAAGCTAACTCCAGCCTTTCTGATGATACCAAGTGGCTAGCAGCCAGACCTAGCAGAAGAGATAGAAGAATGTAACTTACCTTCACATTGTCAGTCATGCAGGCAGTGTGGCCTGACCACTGCTCTCACAGAATCATCTCTCTCTTATTCTGTGGAAAGATAATGTGAGGACTAATATTAATGCAATTGAAAGGTGTGCCCAAAAGAAAAGACACTATGAAAACTCTATTTCCTTAATGGTACTGCTCACAAAATCTTATTTATACATTTCTGTATGTAATTATCATCATTACATTATCATCAGTGGACCATTGTCATTGCAAGCACCACTCAGAAGAATTAGTCTTTATCTCTCTCAGTATTGCCGGATGATGTGATAAAAACAGCTGTCTTCATTAGCACGCTTAACAAAGTTTCCATTTCACAGGTGTCAGTGAAAGAAATGGAAGATGGAAAATGTGACTGTATTTTATGCCTAACATTAACCCTGTTAAGAGTCATAATTTGGCAGTGTTTTTGTGACACCTCAAAGCTGAACACTGATTTGAATTTCTAGGGACATGTTACAAAAAGGAAAATTGTTAAATTGTTTCCTTTACAGAAAAATGCACTAGATAGTTTTTTGGTTTTTTTTAAAAAAAAAGAAGTTTGCAAAGGCTATAAAATACTGTTATTGCATAATTTACACTTCTGTTTTTATCTCTAGGTTGCATACACAGCACTGTTTCCTGAAGACATTCCTTCAAACAAAGTCATTCTAAAAATCAGTGCTAAAGATGCTGACATTGGGTCCAACGGTGAAATTCGCTACTCTCTTTACGGTCCTGGGAACAATAAATTTTTCTTAGATCCAGAAAATGGTAAGGTGACAACTAAATATTTTAACATAATCCCCTCAACACCAGCAGCAGGGGTTTGGGCAGAATCAGGGTATGTTTGGTTATCAGTCAGTTGTTCCTGTTCTGGAAGGCATGGATGAGCACTTCTGAAGCAGAAGTGCTGCATTGCTAGCAGAAGGAGGACTGGGTTTGTTGGCCAGGTTGGATGCTGTATTCAAGACCATCCATACTGACCCTTCTGTTTCCCAGCCAGGCCCAGTTAGGTCAGAGATGTGTGGGGCTCTCTTGGTGCAGAAGAGAGGAAGCTGCCAGCACAATCCTTTAGAATTTACTTCTTCCACATTGGTCTGGGCTTCTTGGTTTTTATAGCATGTGAGAAAAACATTCTTTTTATACCTAGAATTTGTGAGAGAAAGGATATCAGAAATTCAGAGGTGGTTGGAGGTTAAAATATGTGGAAAAGAAAGGGCATTATTGGCTTTATTTTGAACGGTAGCATTAGCACTTTGCAGCTCAGTATGGCTACTGTCATCAGTAGATTTAGGGTGCTTCCCTTTATCATGAAGTCTTTTAATCTTGAGAGTAATGAAAACAGACTTGTAAAACCATACCATATTAGTCTGTATGCCTTCAAAAGCTACTATGAGGGCTTGTCCTCCCTGCACCCACAATGCCAGACTATTTAGTTGAGTGGAGAGGAGGCAGAAGTGAGACAGCTGGAAGTTTTTAATCCGTTGATTGGAATAAGCAAGGCTATTTCTTCCTCTTAAATTCCAGTGAAATATGTGTATTTGGGATATGCCCACTGACAGAAATTAGTGACGTTCCTACAGCTGTAATGGTGACTGCTGCTTTTAATCAATTTTAGGTGAGCTGAAATCCTTGGCCCCACTGGACCGAGAGAAAATCCCTGTGTACAACTTGATTGCTCGAGCTACAGATGGTGGTGGCAGGTTTTGCCAGTCAGAAATCCATCTTATTTTAGAAGATGTTAATGATAATCCACCAGTGTTTTCATCTGATCACTACACTGCTTGTGTCTATGAGAATACAGCCACTAAAGCTTTGCTAACAAGAGTCCAAGCTACTGATCCCGATGTTGGTAAGTGAATAAAAAGTGAAAAAGAGCTAATGTTCAAGAAAACTCTATGCTATTACAACTTCAATACTGATGGATTTTTCGATAGCTGCCTTTCTTTGTTCTTTCCTCCATTTGTTTCTTCATCCACCCCATTTTTTTGTCTTATGTTTCTTAACTTGCAAATACTGATGGCTAAGCTTGGCGTGATAGTGTTGCAAACAGGAAAAGCAGTGCACCAGCACTCATACTACATAAGAGGTATGTAGTCTTATACTCTTCTGATCAGTGGGGATAAATTGCAGCTTTCTTTCTCCACTGGCCTCACCTCCTTTCTTGAGCTCTGGTTTTGAACCCTTATGTCTTTACTTACGCAACTACTATAGTTACATGCCATAGGGACCTATATGTGTTTAATCACAGCTTTGCTAGAGTTTTATATTGCTATAACTCCCATTTGTTCCAGCTGGTTACTTTAGTATAAAACTATTGTTGTACATTGTGAATGTACATTGTAAATGTTCTGGCTGTTGAACCATAGATTAACACTGAAATTTAGGCCCAATTATAAATATTTGAAGAGTTTATTTTGTGTAGCACGGTGGTTAAACTTGCTAAACATCATATTTTATTTTGAGCTCATTCACTTCACCTGGAATAAATAAATCCCACAGTTTATCTTTTTCTTCTTACGGTTTTGGAGGTGCTTTGTAAAAACTTCACATAAGAAACAGGCCTTGCATTGAGTGATAAAAATTTAAGTTTAAATATTGCATTTTAAGCATAGTTCATGCTGGAACTCTCTGTTACTAATGTTAGTAGTGTAAATATACAGCAATCAGTAAAGGAGCAGCAAGCATTCATTAAAGTATCTATGAAGAGCTGCATTATACGCTTGGTTGAAAAATCACAATTAAAATTTATGACACCATCCTGCAGTGAAGAGCCAATTACTGGTAGTAAACTACTGAACAGTCTGAACACCAAGTGTTGTTGTTTTCCACTGTTGTCTTAATTACCATTTTTCTCATAGGTGAGATGACTTTCAAGGAGCGGGGCGACACAGGGGATTAAAATTGAAAGTTGTCAATAGAAGTTCTTGTTAGCACCAACTTTACATAATAAGATGGTTAGCTAGGAAAAAAACAGGAGCTAATTGCTACATCTCCTTTCTGAAACAAGTTAAAGGGAGGGCTGTATGTGATAAATGAGAAGGGGGTATGGAGTTTAATAATTAGACCTGAAATCAAACAAGATCGTATGAAAGTGACCATAGTCTCTGAAATAGGACTTTATATTAATTACTGTTCTATTAGTCCATACTAAAATTTAAATCTAATACTAAAATCACTGATTTCCTGCTGCTACATAATGAATAAATTCAGGTAGTGTAATGTCCCTGACACAGAGAAAAAATTTATTATTGATATTCTTGATGAGCTATGAAATTCCTATAGAGTTTTATGCAGAGTTTTCCTGAAAATGAATGAAGCCTAGAATCATCATAGTAATCAATTTTTGGCATTAAGAACATTTGTTTTATAATAGGTCTTAAAATTTTCCCATTCTTCCGCATTGGGATTTGAAGAACTAGGTACTGTAAGGGTAGGAATATCGGCAAGGAGGCTGTTGAGATAAAACTTGAGAGAAGTCACTAAAAATAATTTAATGTAAAACTGAAAATACTGTTGTCAGACACTGCTGGATAATTAAAGCAATTTGTAGATAAAGGGTGAATAGCATTGCATCCGCTGTATGCCTTTTGATGTCTCTTGGAACTCCTGAACTCATAATATTCTGGGAGTCTTCAGTACAGGAACATCCTTTATATATGTGTATATATTTGTAATTTGGTTACATGCTTAGGAACAACCTGTACCAGCTAGATGCACTGAAGGAGAGATATGATTTTTCTTCACAATACTCAGTAAAGGAAATGAGTTGAGCTATTAAGCATTTAACTCAGAGGCATAAAAGTTTGTTTCACATAACTTCTCCATGTAGCCAGGTATCTTTAATGATTGCTTGGAGGAGACAGAATATACACACATCCCTTTGCTAAAAAAAAATGTTACAGACATTGTTATAAAGCAGTTCTTTCTTCCATCTTCATTCTGTTGGAAAATCTTAATATATCCAGGAGATAATTATTCCTACTAGCTCACCACCGCAGGGTTTGCATGTGTGCAAACTAAGAAAGGAAGGACAAATGTTAATTTTACAGTTTGTCAGAAGAGTTCGCAGGGATCAGGTGGATTTTCCACCTCCCACTGTCTTCAAATCAAAGTGCCAAATTACTGAATTTTGTTCATATTAGGGCACAAAAAGAACTAAACCTGTAGCCTAGTTTGCTATCTGAGCTGCAGCTTCATAGTGATTTGCAGTCTCATGCATGTTTTATGTATACATACAGTGTTGCAGCCTGATCAAAGGTGAGGATTTCACAGAATCACAGAACATCCCATGTTGGAATGGACTCACAAGGGTCATCAAGTCCAACTTCTGGTTCCACACAGCACCACTCAACATCCAAACCCAATGTCTGAGAGCACTGTCAAATGCTCCTTGAACTCCAGCAGGTTGAGGCCGAGCACACAGCCCTGGGCAGGCTGTTCTATGCCTTGTGGTGCAGACCTTTTCCCTCACCCCCAGCTGCCCTCCCCTGTCACAGCTCCATGCCGTTCCCTGTCACACAGAGCAGAGATCAGCACTGCCCTCCGCTCCCTGTGAGGAGCTGCAGCCACCATCAGGCCTCCCCTCAGCCTAAAGCTGTGTTGCTGAAGCTTTTCTTTCTTTTGTGTGGCCATGGATGTTTTTCCGTGGGCTGTAACTAAAGCAGATCATGGTGTTTGCAGGCAGCAAAAAGGTGGCAGTGCTTTCTGGGCAAAGTTTTATGTTTGGACAACTGAGAATTCACATCAAGGACTTGGGTACAGCAACCATGACACTTGGGGCCATGTTGTCTGTGTGAGCAACTGAAGGCCTGCAGGATGTAGCACACATATCAAGGGACTCAGCGGGTTTAAGGAAAGGAGGAGAGGCTAAGCCAAGAGCAAAAATTACTATATCTTTTTAATAGTGTAAGGAAATGCAGTTATGTGGGGTTTTTTGGTTGTTTTTGCTTTTTTTTCACAAATGGTCAGAAACAGACAGCCTTCGAAGCTGTAGTGCTTAGGATATGAGGGAGAAAATGTGTGTTGAAATCCTAATTCAGGGAGCCAGGATAAGACTCTTGAGACTCCCATAGATAAGTTTATGCAGCCAGGTTATGCAGGTCAATTGTAGCTGAGTTTGTCTGTTTTTTTTTTAAAGAGTTGTGTATAGTTAAAAACTATTTGAGCTGAGATTTAGGAGACAGATTCAGTGGTCCTCTGATTAGTGCCTTTAATGTGGAGAGTTTTAATCAATCAAGTCGCTAATCAGCCTGGCTCTGGAGAAACTAATTATTCATCTATTCACACAAAGACTGTGGCAGAGGGGACTCGGCCCTTCTGTGGAATCCATTTGGCCTCACGCTGTGAGACCTCTGCTTTCTAACCCTGACCTCCTCCATGAAATGCAGGGGAGCAAACTGTGGTCCATCATCTGCTCCCTGAGCTGGGGGGAATTGGGTGAGCTGGGGTAAGGAGTGTCATTTGTTTTCTCCTCATGGTGGCAAGTTTTATCTTGGATTTGAAAGAAATCCCTGACAAAACTTTTCCCAGCAGTGTTTGATTCCAGTGAGTTTTGATGTTTCAATAAAGACTGGGTTTGTCAAAAAATAAAATACAGTCCTTTACCACGTACATTCATAAGGCAGGTGGACAGGAAATAAGAAATGTCTTTTCTAGGGAAGAATGGTAATATAAACTCTCCTTTAAACTTCAGTCCAGTCTAAAGTGTATCTATTCCCAAGAGAGTGGTGAGGCAAGAACGTTTTATCTTCCATTTTTTCTTGTACACTCCTTGGGTCAACAAGAAAGCTGAAGAATCAATTAAAAGAATAAAAATGAAATACTTGTCAAAGTAATGACTAAGAGACGCAGCAATCTGGGGTTTATCAAACAAAATGCTTGCCTGCAGAAAGTGGCATCAAAGTGCTGGTGAGCACAGCACAGGAAGAAATTTTTCCATTAGGTGATTCACTGATTGACTGCTTCCAGCAGCATGGGCATGTAATCAGTGAGTCAAAATTTCAGTGATACCAACTCTTGAAGGAATTAGGGGAACTAGCCTGTTGGTCCACACAGCCAGGCCTGGTGAAGAGTTATTGCTACCAGGTAAGATTGCAGAGGTGCCAGAGAGGAGTACAAGGTGGCCGCAACCTGATTCATACTGAATTTTCTGTATTATGAGCAATGGCAAGTAATACTTAACACTTGAAAATGATGAAGGATACATTGATTTTGACATTTGCTGGCAAAGCCACGTACAGCAAACTTCTGCTTCATGTACGGTTTGTTTATGTTAGGCAGGTCCCTTAAAATGAGTCTAGAAATTTTTGAGGCAGTCAAGATCTGAAAAAGAAGAAAATGAGGACTGAAACATACATAAGAAGAATAACACAAAAATAGTTCTGAAGAGTTGCTAAAACCCATCTGGTAGGTAGATAGTTTCGGCAGTGAAGCCAGCCTTAACTAGATGATATTTCTGGATGTTTTCTGAGTGTTTATAAAAATATGACAAGGGTGTTTCTTTTTTTTTTTTTTTTTAATTTATATGAAGCTTCCTATATCTTTACTCTCATCTTTTCCTCGCTGCCTTATAAAATAGTCAGAGGTTAGTACACTAATGCAGGATATATGAGACCTGAATTATCGATTCCTCTTTCTACAGCTATTCAAAACAACATTGCAAAAGTTGGTGGTTATACAGGCTCAGCTTACAGCTGAAGCAGGGGGTACTTTCTGCCATCACTGAAGCTGTTTTGAAAAAGGATTCAGGAATCAGATAAATGTGAGTGAGCATTGCTCTGTAGCCAGATGAGTGACTGGGTTCTGGGTTCCATTCCCCAGGGCTTATTCAGGGAAAAGTAATAGCCTGTAGTAATGTACCCTACTGCTCCTCCTTCATACAAGGTATCCCAACCATTAGAATTTTCTTAGAAGAAGAATTGGAGGTCCAAACCCATGATCCCAGCTAAAGTGAAACACAACAAACACAAAGTTTTAGTTATTCTTGCATTATATAAAGCATCCAAAACTTTCAGTGTGGGCTAGCCAGTCCTGAGGATAGCTACAGGTCCAACTTTACCCAGAGAGCTGTTAAGGAGAAAACCTAGCTTTTGCTTTTTGATAAAATCAGAAACACTTTTAGAAATGTACTTTGGGCCCCTGAAAAACTGTCGAATAAAAATAATAGGTTCAGTGGAGTTAACACTTCTTTAGTGTTAGGAAGTAAACAAACAAGGTGTTTGGGGATTATGATAGAAACTTCAGTTTCTGCCTAAATAAGCCCTACTTCATATTCCATGTTTTGCTTAGGAGACCTAATCCTGTTAGCAGTCAGTCTGTATGGCCCTATTGTGGAATTGCTCAAAGGGCCAGATTTTTAAAACTTCAAATAGATTGTCAGGGGAACTTCAGCACCCAACTTGCATATTGAAATTACTCAGAGCTAGTCTCTGTTCAGCAAGCAGAAGACAAAACCATTTGTATATCCTTCTGTAACGTCCTAAGAGAAAGAGACAGAAAGGAAGGAAACGTGAATAGCATAGCCTAGGCATAGTAAGGCTTTTGGCACTATCCCGCATGACATTTTTACAAGAAAACTGGGAGAAGCATGGTCTACATGAAGTTGTTATCAGACAAGTTTGCTATATAAGAGCTCTTACACTGGAGGAATAAGTTGAGGAAGGTACTGAGCACAGTATTCTTATTTTCATTCCTGAATGAATAAGTAGGCATAAGGTTTGTTCTAGATGTCAGAAATCAGAATTGGGCTGTGAGTACACTGGACAGTGTCTAAGTCTTAGTTGGGGGATTTAACAGGTGGAAGAGTGGTATGGAAAAATACAATGCAAATCATGAGATAAATGTGAAATCCTGTGTTTAGATAAGAATAACCAAGGGTACCATTATTGCCTTGGTAATGACTGACTGGGCAGCAGACCTGCAGAGAAGCAGGTGTATTATAGCAAATCACAAGGTTAATGTATGCTTACACTGCCATTGTGGTATGAAAAGGCAAACAGTTTAATCAGCTGGGTAAACAAGAGTAATGTTGGAAAGCAAAGAAGTAATCTTTTCTGTTTAACTTGGTGGTGGAAAATCCTGATTTGAAAGGTTGTGTCTCGTTTCAGAAACACTACTTCTAGAGAGATATGGGCTACCTGGAGCTTGACCATGGGCCTGGAAAATATGTGCTAATGATAATGCTAATGTTTTAAAATAGTTGAAAGAGGGTACCATGGAAAAACAGAGTTAAGATGATAAATTGTAGCAAGCATCAGATACGAGTCAAGTAGCTCTGGTGAAAAATATCGACTTTTGTTAGCTTTACCTCATCTTTCATTATTTTTCTCAGCAGAAAGTAAGATCATAATAGCTGTAAGGAAAGGAGACACTGTGGTGTGATAACCAACGAGATTGTACAAGTTCCTAATGAAAGGATGGTCCTGTCTTCAGTGGTAAATCTAATGCCTTCTTTCTTTGTTCAGGGATAAATGAGATGATCTTGTAAGATTCCTGCCATCCTTATACTCTGCCATTTCATTTTTGAGATTTCCAAGAAGTAATATGGAACAGAGAACTAGAAATATGTCAAATAAGGAGAATTATATATCCTGGATTATCTTGACTGGATAAAACCTGTATTTAAATGGGGTTACTGAAACATACATACACTGAAACATATATATATATATGTATGTGTGTGTGTGTATATATATACACATTCCCTTGCAACAGATCCCTGTTTTAGCACAGCAGTGTTGCACAGTGTTGACAGTGTTAATGCAGCCAGTGAGTCTATAAAGTAATGTATACAAATGGTGTTCACACCTGTGATTCCTGCATAGCCTCCCTGCACTTCAAAAAATCATCAAGCTTATCCATGAAATAATCAAGCATTCCCAATCACTGGTGGAAGAAACTCATGCAACGCCAATACCATGGGCTATATAAATCCCAGCTAGAAAAGACAGGGAGAGCGAGCCAGCCATCCATACCTCACCTTCCCACCAATGAAAATACTCAACCTCAGTGAGCAAGAAAATGGGCCAATGGAAGATACTATATACTGAAATCTTCTGCTTGACATTTCTGTCCAGTACTTTCCTTCAGTAAGGGGCTGGTCTCTTCGTCTGTGTCTTCTGTGGCCTTGCATCAATTCCATGGTTCTATGACTCTGTCAAAGTACTTATGTGAGTAAAGGTGTTTTGGGGTTAAGGCTATTGTTTCTCCAGAGAGAAGGGACAACACAATGAAAGCATGCCTTGGCAGTGTTATGGATTGAACTTGGCCAGTTTTTCTGCTTAAGTTGTAAAACTCACTTGGAATATCATATTGTATATGGCTATATATTCTTCTACAGTTCAGCAAGGTAATTCTAGCAAGACCTCTCTCTTTCATCTCAACATGATGGAGTAGAAATTATAAAATCTGGTTTTGTATTTGTTTTCTGTCTTGTTTGCTGTTAATGAAGTTGTGAACTTTTAACTAGCAGTAATTGATGGTGCAGTTAACATTTGGTTAATCACCAAACACCAAGGATGCCAGTGTTAACATTATCACACCGTGACAGAGGAAAGAGGCAGCACACTAACCGAGTATCTGAAATTGATAAGCAAAAACTATTTTACATCTCTCTTTCTGCACACTTTACCATTTTCCTTTCTGATTGATTATTTTTAATGCTTGCCTTTTTTTTTTTTCTCAAGGTTTTCAAAATAAAAATGAGCAGAAGAAAAAGTTAAGTACTGCTTTCCACAGATTGACAAGAATGAGTGGGCTAACTATACTTGGGGAAATACATTAAATAATGAGGCCAGGTGGCAGATTAAAACAAAGGGGAGAAACACACTGTGTAAGGTCTTTAATATCTGTAAATTTAAATAAATTTAAATTTGCATGTGATGCAGTCAGCAGGTAATATGTGATGCAGTCACTGTCATATGGGAATTGTATCTGTTCTATTAATGCTTGGCCCATTCTGTGTTGTACCTCCACCATTTTCAATTGACGTATACAAGGAGAATTTTAGTATTCCTTAATTATAAAGAAAATATTTTATTTCCCTGGTGTTATTTGAAGTAGTAATGACATAGATGTCATTGTGACATTCAGTACATGCTCCTTTGTGTAGAAGAAAAAAAAATCCCTAGTGAAGGATGGCATCTGAGGTACGAGATGGCTGTTCGTTGTACAAACGTTTCACACCAGAGATCTGGCAAAGTGCAGTCTTGTATCGTATGCTAATACAGGTCTAAATATAAAATGTGCTGGCTTATACCTTTATTTGAAAAATATACTACAATCCTCTTAGAGGAACAATAATTCCTGCAAAGCTTTTCATGTTCATGTAGCTTATGGTTGTGATTGGCACCTTAGAAATCTGAGAAGTATAAGTAAATAAGTGAATAGACAAAACACAATTTGCAAACATTAATCCCCCAACAGCTGTGGGCAGTCCGTCTCAGAAGATTGGTTTCCTTACCAGTCCAGGAACCGTGGTGCTGGAGCAGTTGTTTCCTTTCCACAGAAAATGTGCTGTGTATCTGCAGCCTACCATCATCTCCATGGCAGGGATGCCACTTTCACATACTGGTGGACACTTCCTTCTTTGCGGATGGCAGCCCTAAGCACTCCAGTATTTTGGATTTGAGTAGAAATAGCTCCCAACTTCATCTTTTCATCTCCTGCTTGTTCTCTTTCTTGCCATGTACCGAGAAGGTGAAGGGAGAACACTATTGATGTAACACAGCACTTCCTTCAGAGTGCTGTTTCTGCTGCAGCATTTTGTTGAATTATTTGTCCTTCCAAAAAACAAATGTTAAACTGATTTCCCCATAAAGCACTATAGAAGAGTAGCAAGAAGCTGAGATCTTTATCTCTTCTGTGTTCTGCTTCTGTGTTCAGGCTGGAAACTGTAAGGGAATCGAATCTGTGAGTGTCCCAGCATGTATTACCTGGTGTAGGGAACCTGCTTTGGCAGGGGGGTTGGACTCGATGATCTCTGGAGGTCCCTTCCAACCCCTACAGTTCTGTGATTCTGTGATTCTGTGATATCCTCTGCCCTGATCTTCTGTCTCTCTGTGCTTAAAATGGCAGTTTCACTCTAAGAGACTATATTCCAGGTCCTGTGGGCAAAATAAGACAGTTTTGATCATCAGCCTGTTAATGTGAATAGATTGGTATGCAATAACCTACACTCCTGAAACTTCTGTATTCCTCTCTTATTTTGCAAGAAAAGAAGAACACCTTCAAGAAGTAACTTCTTCCATTTCTGCCTAAAAATTCCTTCTTTAAGAGATAGCAATCACAACACCGTAATGTGGGATCTTTTGTGGGATCAAAATCAATCTCTTATCAATAAACACTATTCATATCGTATTATTTAACTGTCATTACCTTGAGGCAATACAGGAGTGTGGTCTAATTGTATGTCAATCAGATTGCCATCAGTAGAGTTACCAGCTGTATGTGAAGTTACCCCATGTGGTGTCTTATGCACCAAAATTTCTCTCTCCATGCTTAACCCATGCAAGATCTGGCTGCAGTTTTGAGGTGTTTAAGACACAAGCCATGGGTAGGCCATCTTTTTTCTACTAAGTAGCATGTTTCCTGATTCTGTTATGCTCACATATGCTCTGGTGAGTTTCAAGCAAGGTCTTTGTGTCAGAGCAAGCCTAGACCAAGCTACATCTCTCATGCAGTCACAGACACATAGGCATGGAACATGTGAGTTAAGGTCCCAGCTTCAGGGATGTATGCAATTCTATACAGAGACTGGCAGATATCAGGAGATCCCAGTACAGAACACTAAGTAGCTTTACTGTTGAAATTTCTGTGTAGGTTCAGTGTTCCTCTGGGTTTTCAACATACGCAGATATCTACTCTAATTAATAGCTCATTAACTGTTCTGGTCTTGTGGAGCTTAAGGGAGGATTTCAGCCAGGAGATCTTACCAGAAATGTAGACATATCTCCAGCCGTTCAGACCCTTTAAATTCCAGAGGGCTTTATTCCTTCGGTCTGGTCCCCTTAGTTGACCATCAGGTAACAGAGCCTTTGAATACATTTAAGAGGCTAAGTGAAAAGCAGAGCATGGTTTCCAGCAGGCTGTAAGGTGTTCAGAGTCTAGGTGCTTCAACACACAGTAGAGTCTCTAACTAACTCCTGGGCTGCAGTCTGTTGCTTGTGTGTAAGACAGGAACAACCTCCTTGTTTGCATTGCAAGTTCTGCTGAAGAAGAGCTTTTCTGTGCTTTTTACTTTCATTATGCAGTGTTAAATGCAGAGGTTGTTCTGTGATTAATACAAACAAACAATTGGTTCATTACAATATCAGCATTTAAACTTTTCCTTATGTTAAAGACATTTGAAATAGACGTGGTGTCTCAAGCACTGCATAAAAACTTTATTCCCTGATGAGGTTAAATGGTAACTCGTAGTGCTATCCCATTAGAGTCTAGAACTTTATAGTTGCTCTATCTTTTATGTGAGCATGGCTGAAGAAAAGCTCCCCCCAGATCCCCGCAGCTTCCCCTCATGTGGATGCTCTACTCCTGCTACGTCAAGCAGAAAACAAATGTAATTTGTGCTGCTTTTGATCAGTCATTTCTGCAATGCTTTGCTGCTGGAAAGCAGAATAATACTGTCACAAATTTTAAATTAACAAAATATGCCTAGGAGGGATTGGTAGCTCTTGTTCATCTGATTAATGTCAGGCTTGTAAAGTCTGTTATCCAGCAAAAAGGACAGCAAATGCTCATCTGAGAGATGTTAAAAACATAGAAACTCCAATTTAGTGGATCTTTGTGTTAAAATATCTTAGCACAGCACCCAGGACCAAAGCACAAAGTCAAGGAGCATCAAGGGAACTTGAGTGAGTTTTCAACTGTATTCACATTTAATTAGATTTGAAATGACTGTCCCTCTGTAGTGCAGCAAACAACCAAGTTAGTAACTTCCTCTCAGCCCTCATTATTAACAGCTTTAGCATAGATCTGCATAGTCAGCAGCTAGGTGGATAGGTGATATGTATTGGGAAATACAAGCAGGATTTGAAAACATGAGAGAGTTTTGTACGGTTCAATTTTTGCTCTCATAGTGAAGGAGGCTACTTCCCTTTGTAAGATGTCCACGTTCTTGCAGGAGTTGTTTGATGAAGCTTTTGTCTACGTTATTGTATTATGATTTTATTTTGCTTCTCAACGGAAGAAACAAGGCGCACTGGGAGCAAGTACAATCTGTGCCACCTGATGTATTTTTATGGATTTATTTTCCCTTAAGTACATTTCTGTTCCTTCGAGATGTGCACTGAGAGTTTTCCATTCAATTATAAGCTTTTGTGGGCAGGATCTATACATGGATTCTGCTTTCAAGTTCCATTCCACAGCAATTCTGTAAAGGAATCTTTTTAAAAGTCATCATGATGAGAGAGGGAACTCAATTATCCATGGGGATCTGACATGTGTCCTGGTCTCCCAGACCTTCAGAAGTTCTGTTCTTTTCAGTGCTCTCATGTCTGTGTGCTCCCATCAGTCAGAAATGATGAGTGCAGTTGCAGATTTTGCTTAAAGTTTCTATTAGGTGAAAAGAGCGGAGTTGGTTTGCGTCTGTTTTCTTAAATACACTTTATCATT
This sequence comes from Lagopus leucura, assembly GCF_019238085.1. NCBI lineage: Eukaryota > Metazoa > Chordata > Aves > Galliformes > Phasianidae > Lagopus > Lagopus leucura. Next base: position 7,587,548 of record NW_024962254.1, read on the forward strand.
TTCACATCTGCTTCTCTTTCAGGTGTGAACAGAAAAGTGACCTATTCCCTTGCAGACTCTGCAGATGGTTACTTCTCAGTTGACCGGTCATCAGGAATCATTATTTTGGAGCATCCACTTGATAGAGAGCTTCAGTCTTCCTATAACATCAGTGTAAAGGCCTCAGATCAGAGTATTGTACTGACCTTGTCCTCATTTGCTACTGTTACCATTACAGTGCTAGATATTAATGACAATCCCCCTGTGTTTGAAAGGAGAGATTATCTTGTTACAGTACCTGAAGACACTTCACCTGGCACTGAAGTCCTCTCTGTTTTTGCTACAAGCCAGGACATTGGCACTAATGCTGAGATTACCTATCTCATCAGATCTGGGAACGAGAAGGGAAGGTTCAACATTAACTCAAAAACAGGTTTGTAAATTAGTTCTTACTTGTAATACTAAATGAAAGTTTCAGAAAAAATGTGGATGCTTTGGGGAAAACATTTGGACCACATAAGTTCCAAGAAGAGAGACTCAGAGCTTGTCAGTCTTGTTGCACAGAGTAAAACAAATGTTATATTGAAGTTTGGTCTAAACTATGGCACCATTCAGCTGCTTTGACTTGAGTGGATTCTCCATTGGTATGTTCACTGAAGTCATGTAGGTGTATGCAGATCCACTGCTGCACCATGGGCTTCTCTATGGCTGCACGTGGAGAGCTGCTCCACATAGTGCCCATGGGCTGCAGTGGGACAGCCTGCTCCATTGTGGGCCTCTACTGGGCTGCAGGGAACTTCTGCTTTGCTTGGCTTTAATCTACGAAGATAGTAAGCTATGAATCTTCTGTGATTCCTGCAGTGGATTCCCTTATCCTTCTAGCATTCAGGATGATGGTACAAACCTGCCACCAGAGCTTCAGAGCAGAACAGTCTTGGTTTTGAAAGCTGAAGTTAACACTTGTTTGAGTGCAGCTGTAATAACCAGTAACCCAGACGACGTGCTGCGTGATATGGTTTAGTGCTTGTGGTGGCAATGGTGATGAGGAGACAGTTGGACTAGATGATCTTATAGGTCGTTTCCAACCTTGTGATTCTATGATTCTATGATTCTAACCTGGAAAATCTCAGAATTATGCATTGTGTCATTTATACTACTGTGTGCAAAAATCTTTCTCCACTCCTTGTGAAGACCACTGCCTCACATGTAAAGGACCTAAAATAACATAATTGTATGTTGTCTTCAATCTTCACAATGTTGATTAGTGCTAACAAAATTTAAACATAAATATGTCTAGACAGCATTACTTAACTTTGCATTTGACAGTGAAGCCAGGGAGATAAATCAATAAAAACCCATAATGAAGCTTAATCACACAGGGAAGAAAAAAAAACCCAAAAACTATTTATTATTCATTAATGTGTGACAGCTCCATTATTATCGGTTTAGAGGCAGGAGCTGAGATCCAGACAGCCGGGTGCTGATGTAGCATGCCTGATCAGGGCTTGAGAAATAATGCTCATCACAGCATTTATCAGTGGGGACTCCCTGCTAGCCACTTGGAAGCTTCTCTTCAGGGCTCCTGCTTTCAGCAAGTTGTGCTGAAAGGTAGGATTCATTTGGAGAGAGCCCAGACAAGATTAAGAAGAATGATCTGAGGTCTACAAAATGAGGCTTAGGAGGAAAGACTGAAGGAATTGAGGCTATTTAAACTAGAAAAAAGAAGACATGCTGATAATATTCAAGCTTGTAAAGTACCTGTGAAGAGGGGGGAATAAACTTTTCTTTGTGTCTACTCATGAGAGAAGTTTTGAATTAGCTTAAATTGCATTTGGATTATTTCAGTTAAATGACAGGAAGAAATTCCTTGCTGTAGGAATTATTGAGTACATAAATACATTTCCTAAGGACAGGAAAGTAATGTGTCTAGAGGTTTTTTAAGGACGTTAGAAGTGAGTAGCTTCAAGAAAGATCGTGTTTAAGTGACCTGTGCTGGGCAACAGTTGGACTGTATGACCTCTAAGCCCCAATCATCCCTGCTCTTGATGAGTTCATACTAAAGAGGATTTGCCTTGCCAAGGTTAGGGATTTGCTTTTAAGCCTTTCCTGCCATGTCCAGCATCACCTCCTTCAAGACATCACTGGTAATCTGTGTGCAACGCACTCGCCCCTCCTTGATAAGGTTATAGGTACATGTGAGACAAGTAGAGAATGTGCATAAAAACTATCTCTGTCCTAGAAGAGATCTGAGAGAGAGTGATTCAAGTTACAAATAATCTTAACTTTTATTATGTGATGCGAGAACTGAAAACTTTTATACCTGGTTTACTCTGGAACTCCCTGCTTAGTCACACAGATGGTAGAAAACTAATTTCTCAAAGGTATTCATACCCCACTTGTTAGTATTTAATTCATGAGAAGTTAATTACGTAGGACTGAATTTCTGTTGATTTGTCAGTGTCGATTTCCAGAGTTGGCATCTGGTTCTCCCACAGGCTCTGTGCATGAGCCCAGGCACATGAACGGATGTGGCCTTCGCTTCTCTGTCTGTAGTACTGGTATTTCCACAGTTATTTCTGTCAGAAACCATTAATAGCTTCGTGTCTTTCTGTAGCGGCAATCCAAGTGCAATTGTCGTCTCTCTTTAATTAAATGGCAATAGTAGAAAACTGACCAAATATTTTTATTAGACTATGCAGTATTATGTTTAGAACAACATATTTTGTGCTCAGGTGATAAATAGCATGTTGTACTATTTTCTGCAGTGAAATCCCTTAATCTGCAGCAGCATTTCCTTTTCACTCAGTGCTGACATTACTTCCCTTCCTTCAAAGGAGCCATTTCCATTTCTGAATCTTTGGATTATGAATCGTGTAAGGATTTCTACTTAGTCGTGGAAGCAAAAGATGGAGGTACTCCAGCCCTGAGCGCTGTTACGACTGTGAACGTCAACGTGACGGATGTCAATGACAACGCACCAAAATTCAGCCAGGTGGTCTACAGTGCAGTCATCAGTGAAGATGCTGCAATTGGTGATTCCGTTATAATGGTGAGTGAGGCCATGTGCTGTGATTAGGCAGGGTGAGGACCTCTGTTGCATTTAATAAGATACTGCTGCACTTATTAATAATGATAAATTATGCATCTTGAATCAACCATACTGTTCTCTAGCCAATACTCTGTGTCTGCTACGGCTTTCCAGACAGCTGCCAGTTTTCCCCAGGAAATAAAGAAGTACTAATACCAAAATAGTTTTTAATTCCTACAATATGCTGTCAAAGAGCAGTGCTGTGTTTAAGACATTGTATCTCAGGAGTCAGCTTGAAATAAGCAGGTTTTTCTGGAAAGGCAAAATTCAACTTTTCAGGGAAATGCATGATATTTGTATTATATATAATAAGATTAGAATATTTTTATGTGTTTTAAGGCTAGAATTTTGAAAAGATCCAAGGAGAGCCTCCTATGAAGAGCAGCCAAGTGATGCGCAGCTCAAATGTGACTAGCCTGATAGAATATGAAGGCTTACTCTGCGGGGTGTTGAGTGATTAATGGAGCAAACTGATGGCTTAACATTTGTTTTGCTAATTTTCACTTTTCTCTCAAAACAGTTGATAGCAGAAGATCTGGACAGTCCTTCCAATGGCCAAATTCATTTTTCCATAGTGAGTGGTGATCAAGACAATGAATTTTCAGTCGATCCTGGTTCAGGACTTGTGAAGGTTAAAAAGAAATTGGATAGAGAAAGGGTAAGACGTGAGATTTCTTGACTTACAGTGGCTTACAGATGTGTGTTAATTTCAACTCTACTGCTAGCCAGTTGTGAAGTAGCTGCTTTTCACTCTGCAGCAATCAGCCTAAGATATTCCAACAGCTCTTTCTAATATTCTTCCCCCTTTTCCCAGCTCAGACTTTTTCTCAGTCATATTTCCAGGCCAGCTACCCTGGTAGCATTCTCACTCTGCACCAACACAACTACTGAGGCCAGACCGGGGAAAGAAGCAACCCTGGATTTTTCCTGTGGCAGCTGTTATTGCATTAATGAGCTACCTCTCTTCTGTGCCTCCAAGCACAAGCTTGCAGCATTGTATGCAACAGAGGGACCACGGCAAACTGCAAATTGTGGCACCAAGTACAGAGCTGAGACTTCAGCCATTAATTAGCACTCTGCAAAACATGTCACAAGGGAACTGATGTTATGGAGTAGCCAGGCTGTACCAAAAGAGAAAGAGTGCTTCATTAATCTGATTCTGCTGCTTTGTTTGCTCCCTAGATTCGGGTGATTTATCACCATTTTGCTATAGCTAGCAATTAGCAGCTTTTGGAGAAAAAGAAACAAACAAATACAGTTGCCTGTGCTACAAGCAGGGCAGGAATGTGCTGCATGACTTCAGAAGTCCTGCAACACATGCAAGACTCAAGGATACTTCACTCATGCAATGCATCTGCAAAACTGGGAAAGCTGATTGCTGTCCCCAGAAAATGGACTCAGCTGGAAAAGCTTCCTGCTGGAAGCAGAGCTACTGCTTAAAACAGGCAAATAATCTTTCTATGTTATCATACAGGCAGGATTAAATTGCTAGTGATTGGTGACAGAAGGACCTTCCTTGTCCCGCAGAACAAGGAAGTAATAGGCTATACATGCGACAAATTTGCTGTATTTCTTACATGGTTTATTGGTTCTTACATACTTTATTAATATTTTATTTAGTGACTCCATTTGATTTAGCTGAGATATATATGTCTGCTTTCAGACACATGCTTTTACCCTCACTGTCATTGTACATTTCAGGCCAGCTCCTAGATCTGCATTCTCCTAAGTTTTCTTCAGATAAAGTAAGCTGTAGTGTTGTCTTTTATTTTGCTTCCTTTGCACATTTCCTAGACACAAATGTTCTCTTCAGCGGAAATGATACATGATGCCTCATCTGATGTAGATCCCTAATGGCAGTGCTGATTCCCAGGTTTTAGTGGTATCAGGAAGCTCATTTCCAGAGCTCTAATCATGTGGAAACCATGATTGCTGCCATTTACCTTTCTGGGATCTGTGGAAATGAAAACAAACTCACACAAAATTTCAGAAAGATCCCATGAAACCTCTGATTTTTAGCAGTAAAAATTAAACATTGAAAGTGAAAAAAAAAAAAAGGATCAATGCTCAGCCTCAGTTTCTTGATCCTCCGTGGTTAAGCATTCTTCCTCCTGACACTGTCAGTACATCCCCATCAAATCACACACTTCTTTGACCCTGTAATCCACCTAAGAATCTTTCCTTTTCTTTAACTTGGTCCCATAGCTCAGAAGAGCCACCTTGTTTCATACACTTAGCCTGCCTTCCTCTCTCCTACCCCAGCAGCTTTTACTTCTGTGTCCCTTTGGATTTCCTCCCGCCCTAAAAAGCTCTGTTAGTTTTTCTTCATTTCACTCTGTGGGGCCATGTTTTACCCCCTCCTGGTGCTTTATCTGACATGTGGTTCATCCTTTGTTCCCCCTGCGCTGAAAGCTTCATGGGCAGACATATCAGCAGCTCTCCCTGGGGATCCAAGAGCTCTATACAGTAAAAGGCAGTTGTAAGACATAAGGAGGCCAACATAAGGATGCACTTTGTGAAATCACACTGTCATCCATAAGCTGCACATAGACAGATCTTTTCCAAATTGTCACACACGCTCACACTTTGTGCACGTGCCCATATGTGCATAGAGGGTCTGTGGGTGCCACAGCCGGTGGGATGCACTGAGCTACCCACACCATGCTGAGCTGTCTGTGGCAGTTGCAAACAAGACTCAAAAAATCCCTTATCTTCTACAGTACTGTAGCCTTTTGCTACAAGGAATATGTTGTTCATAGTGATCTCAAATGTTTTCCAGTATGCTTAATCCAACTGCCCATTAACTTTTTTGGAGGGGCTCCTTCACTATCTGAAACAGTGTGTGTCAAATTGAGGCTTCTCCTCCTAAGTACTTAATATCTTATCCTGGAATTAGTTTGCATACCCCAGTTGACCTAGGCTGAGCTTGGATATTATTCATCATTCGACTTTTGTCTATCCCTTTGTTTTCAGCTGATACAGTTATTTTAATATAGTGAAGCTGTTAGGTTTATTGATAGCCTTATAAACCAGAGTTTGGGGCAGTCTGGCAGTAAACAGGATAATGTTATACAAAGGGCAGGAAAGGTAATGAGGCCAGACAGCTTTCCTTAGAATATGGTTGGTGGTGTATTGGATGTAAAGAACACAAGTTAAAATTTAGGTCCGCTTTCATGATGATTTAGTATTTTCACCTTTTTGCAGATATCTGGTTATTCATTGGTTATTCAGGCAAGAGACAGTGGAACCCCTCCTCTGTCTTCATCTGTGACGGTCAACGTGGACATTTCTGATGTGAACGATAACAGCCCTGTGTTTACTCCAGCTAATTATACAGCTGTAATTCAAGTAAGTTTATCTTGCACATCAAAAACTTCTCTGACTTTTAAAATACAAAAGCATTTGGTTTCAGTTAAGCAGCTTTTGATGATTTATCTGCCAAAGATGTATCAAATGATCTTATTCAAAAGAAAGTATAAACACTTCTTTTCTGGCCATTTGCTCAGATTCTGTTTACTGAGACTCCTTAACTTCAGCATTCATCACATGTTTTACTCTATATCCATGTTGCACCAGGAAATGTTCTCTAGCCTCAAAAATTCTGAGCTGGGATGAGCTTGCACTTGTCCATGCCTTGCTTGGGATGCAAGTCCTAGTGGTTAGGCAGTCCTGGCCAGACAGGCTCCACTGGGTGCTTCTGTCTCTAGCAGTAGTCCTTGGTGTACAAGTGATGCCAAAGCAATGCCACAGTGAAATGTCATCTTGGCCAAAAAGCTTTTACTTGTATATTCTTGATAGCAAAACGTGGTATTTTATCATTGTGATAAGATGTATCATTTTAATCCTTTTCTTTATACGCTGTGTATACGTGTAAAGGAAAATAAACCAGTGGGCACAAGCATTTTGCAGCTGGTAGTGACAGACAAAGACTCTTTTCACAATGGCCCTCCTTTTACCTTCACCATCCTCACTGGCAATGAAGAGGAGGAGTTTACACTGGACCCTAACGGTGTCTTGAGATCTGCAGTCATCTTCAGACACATGGTTGCAACCGAATATGTGCTCTGCGTGCAGGTATGCCTTCATCTTTTGCATCTGCACAGAAAGAAAAAACTCATAGTGTCAGGTCATGTGTATGTTGCTGTCTGGGTTGGTTTTAATTGACTTTAGTCTGTGAGCAAATACCATGCATTCCATTTTACATGTGCACAATATTGTATATTTCCTTTGATGTCCTTAAACCCAATTTCATGTAAATATAAATAGGTAGCCAGCCACCTTTCCAATCTTCTCTGCATGAAATGGATTTTCTGAGCAGCAGCAGTTATGATTTAAGATTTTCATCTTTTTTTTCTGTAGCTAAGAGAAGAAAATAAGCAAAAATGCATTATGTACATATAAATATACCACGGAACGAGTGACAGCAAAATATTGTTCTAGGAAGGAAAATCACTTCTCCTTTTAAGTCATAAATTTAATCAAAAATTTTTGGAACCCGACCAAAAATTCATGAAATCACATTTCCAAGGTCAGCTTAGCTCTTAGGGAGTGTAAAAGGAAGACATGAAATAGAAGTCCAGCTCAAACTTAGCTCCAGAGTCATTGTTGAGGAACTTTTTAACCAGAGTAGCTATAAATCCAGCAATAATTTGCCCATTTCTCAGGCCTGCATAGGAAAACATAGTAGAGTTCAGTAAGTATGCAGGTCCATGCAATTCCATTGAAATGGAACATGGTCCTACAATCTAAGTCTGAAAATACAACCTTTCTCAACATGCTGTGCTGCGGTTAATCTAATTAGAGCCTAACTGCTCTTTTACACCTACTTTTAATGGTGTTTGTAGCAATAACAATCTCACCGAGTTACAATTCAAAAATACAAGTTCTAATGTCAATCAGCAGTTCAAATCAAAGGGACAGCTTACAAGTTTGCCATTTAATATTCTTGCAATCTTATTTTTTGAGCCTCATAGGAAAAGAAAAATAAAATCATTTTTCATTCCTGCTGTGTTCTCATCCAAAAATATCTGCTTTCAGGACTATTTACTAGCCAAACTTCCAATATTACCAAAATTGGAATTAAGTTCAAGCAGCATCCTCAGCTACATACATCCAAGTATGTCATATTAATGAAGCGTTAACCAGTCTGCAATCACAGAGATGCACCAAAACATTCAGAAAACCACGCGGTTGGATTGGCCTGATTCCTCCCAGTATTATTTTTTTAGGGATTCCTTCAGTGAAAACATATTTTGCAGTTTTCTGTTGCGTATAAAGCATGGAATTTTTTTCTTTCCATTTATGTGTACCGCAGTGCTGCTTCCCTCTTTCCACCATCAGATTCCTCCTCTGTGTTGTGCTTATTAAAAAAGTAGTGTTAAAGTTGAAAGTGGAATGTGGAATAATCTCTGCATGTATGTGTATCTGTGCACATGCACATAAAATGTTTTCTAAAATTCTGTACAAAGCCCTGGTAGGAGCCATGATTTTCAGTGCCTCAGAGTTACTAATCCTTTCCTAGTAATGTCCATATTGGTACTGCCATCCTGCCTGTTGTTTTTCTTCAGTGAGTAAATTTTCCTCCCTGTATCCAAATGCAAACATCTTTCAACATGTGCTACATCTGTGATTTTTTCATCATATGTTCTTCTCTGAAGCAAGTGAATGCATGCACTAGTATATCTTCATACTGACTTCAATGAAGCATTTTCCTTACTACAAGAAAGAGCACTGATTCAAGTTTGCACACTTTTCTGTCAAGATAGCCTTGGATTTTTTGTCATACTTGCTCTTTATAAAAAAGTGCAGATGCTATCATACGTGCTCTGGGTCATGCAGTCATCTGTCCAAGTGTAGTGCTTCTCTCATATTTTATTGTTAGTAACAGCACAAGCACCCTGTTTCACTTTTGGAGGGTGATAAATTTTATTTTATTTTCAAGCATGATTCTTGGACGCTTCAGAGAAAGTCACACAGAGTGCTTGAGGAAAACTCTCAACTCCCTTGCATCCACATAGGCTTAGCAAGGTGTGAGGCACTTCAGAGCAACACAGAAACTGCTGCTGGTATTGCACTGGGATGCAGCCTATTTTCCAGGGTAGAAGAGAGCCCAAACTCACTTGGTGTAAAATATACCACATTCAGATGGCTTTGCTGTGAAGGGGACAAGTGATAGCTGTGGGATTCTGGGAACTTTTCACATTGAGTAATGAGACACAGTGCTGACACATTTCTGTCTGCAATTCACTTAGATAAGATATCTGTGTTTCCCTAAAGAGTTTTTAAGTTTCACTGCTAAAAAAAGATGGCACATTTCTTTACATATGTATTTTGCAAATGCATTTGGGAAGTTCTTTTGAGAGGTCTTCAGAATTACTGTTGCTGTGAAAATCATATAGCAGGAAGTCTAGAATGCATGTAGCAAAAAGTTCTACTTGTCAGCTGCATTATACATATATATTACATTTTGTTGTTTGGTTGTTGTTTTAATTATATTAGGCCAAAGACTCTGGGAAGCCTCAGCAGGTTTCCCACACCTACGTTCAGGTGAGGGTTATCGAAGAAAGCATCCACAAGCCAACTGCCATTCCACTGGAGATTTTCATTGTCACCATGGAAGATGATTTTCCAGGTGGAGTCATTGGAAAAATTCACGCCACGGATCAGGATGTGTATGATGTCCTCACTTACACACTAAAATCAGAGCAGAAAAGTTTGTTCAAGGTTAATAATCACGACGGGAAGATCATTGCCCTAGGAGGGCTCGATAACGGCAAGTACATCCTCAATGTGTCTGTCAGTGATGGCCGCTTCCAGGTCCCCATCGATGTTGTGGTCCACGTTGAGCAATTACTTCAGGAAATGCTGCAGAACACCGTCACCATCCGCTTCGAGAACGTTTCCCCAGAAGACTTTGTGGGCCTTCACATGCACGGCTTCAGGCGCACCTTGCGGAACGCGGTGCTGTCTCAGAAACAAGACAGCCTGCACATCATCAGCATTCAGCCAGTGGCAGGCAGCAATCAGCTCGACATGCTATTTGCAGTTCAGATGCACAGCGGCGGTTTCTATAAGCCTGCCTTTTTGATTCAGAAGCTTACCAATGCCAGGAGACACTTGGAAAATGTGATTCGTATTTCTGCTATCTTGGAGAAGAATTGCTCTGGACTGGATTGTCAGGAACAACACTGTGAACAAAGTCTATCTATTGATTCCCATTCCCTGATGACCTACAGCACGGCAAGAATTAGTTTTGTGTGCCCCCGCTTTTACCGGAATGTGCGCTGCATGTGCAATGGTGAGTACTGCTCCCCCCGTCCTCACACATTATGCGATAGGATCGGTTTTATGCTGCTGATGCAGATTAGAAGGGGCATTTCAATTCAGCCCGTTAAAGCACGACTGGCTGATGTATTTCTCAGGCTCAGGAAGAATTGTTCGTGTTTACTGATGTAAATGGAAGTTGGTGAACTTTGGCCTTGTGTGACAAAGACTGCTTTCCTGGAAGATCCGAGCCATCAGCAAACTTCCAAGGGAGGGCAAGGAAGGGGAGGAGAAAGGAGAGGAGTGGGAGTTTAGTGGTTTCCCACTCAGTTCACCACCATTCCATCACAGAATCAAATCACAAAATGGCTTGGGTTGGAAGGGATTTCAAGGATCAAGAATCTCCAGCCCCCCTGCCATAGGCAGGGCCACCAACCTCCACATTTAATACTAGACCAGGCTGCCCAGGGGGCCATCCAATCTGGCCTTGAACAGCTCCAGGAACAGGGCACCCACAACCTCTCTGGAAGGCCTGTTCCAGCACATCACCACTCTCTCTGTAAAGAACTTAACCAACACTGGAATAAACCAGTCATGTGGTTGTGGCAGAGCCACCTGCTCTGCAGTGGTGCACTGGAATCCCCAAGGAAAGGACCCATGACCTAACCCACACAGGTGCAAGGCACAGTCCATATTTACAGAGAGGAGCGGAAAAACAATGAAATATTTTATTTTGTAACTGATACCAAGCACTATTCCTGATCCTTATTGCTGCATGGGGAGTCAGGACGGGGTTTTGTCCTGATTTCTGCCTCACATTTCACATCCTAATGGCTGCCTTACATTTTATCAGCGATTTCATGGGGTATATATGACAAACAGACTTGGCAGCCAGTCTTCCATGTGGCTCTGTGCTTGGAGAATAACACTTCAGGCAGTTATAATAATAGTTCTGTTTCTTTTGTTTGTCAAGCTATTTGCTCCTCATTCCACTTCATTTAAGAGCAGAGAAAAAAGCTGCTGTAAAATCAATACATCCAAGTCTCACTCATCTGAAGCACACATGCAGACATACACACACACACAACCGCATAGGAATTCAGTAGCTGTGTCTCAGTGACCAGCCTTTGTCTCTGCAGCAGTCAGCAGGACTTCATGTCATACCATCAACTTCAGTGGGAATGAAAACAGGCCTTAATGCATAAAGCTGAACCAGCAATCGTTGTGTCCTGCAGCACATGAATAATAATGCCATAGGAGTTCAGTTCTGTAAAAATGTCAGAATTTTCCATCTGTGCTGTTTTCATGTACATTCAAGAGCAGGTTATTTGGTCAGTTTTTAAGTAATAGCATTCTGTGTTCTGAACAGATATTTCTATTATAACAGTACTTGTCTTTTTTGTTACACATGAAAGGCTCTGAAATAAAAAAGGATTTTCCCAGGTTGGAAAGGGACAATGCTGCAATATCCCCAAGCCGAGTCCTGGAGCCAGTGCAACAGCATTGTCTGCAAAGCACTTTTTATATTCCCTAACTCACAGCTTTGTCTCGTTTATGTACCCAGAAATCACAAATCCTCATCTCCATAGGGATGGCTATGGCCCTCGCTGTGTCAGAAATTGTTTTTCTGGCAGCCAGGATTTGCACTGTGTATAATTTCATTTCACTACTTATTAAAGTCAATAATGATGTATATTCCCTTCAGAAACTAGTAGTGAGTGGATGTGCCTCGTAATCTGTTAGCCTAGCTCCCAAAATTGGCTTTACAGAGCGGTATGGTTCTGATCCAGCAGCTCTCTCCTTTCTCTCTGCTCAGCACACTTGCACTGAAAGCACAGAAAATCAGCTGGGACAGCGATTTCCCATTTTTTTTCTGTTATGTACCAATCAATCCTCAAAAAATATTTCAGGCTGCCAAAATTACCACCTGTGATCCATAGCCTTGGGACCATCTATCCTGGCCATGAAGCCTGCAGTTGAGAGCCATTGGTGCAGGCATTCCCTGGTCCAGCTGGGAGGCTGGAGGGGTCCCACAGAGCTGAAGCTGCTCTGTGCCCATTTCCCATGGGAGATACAGATGTTTTGGGGTGGCCTAGTGCACCTCGTGTCCAACAAAAACGTGTCCAGAGCTGCTGATCTAAACATGTAGCTCACTAGGCAGATGAAAGCCTTGGTGCTTGTTACTTGTACAGAGATAAGAGACCTTGTCCTAACAAAAAAAACAAAAACAAAAAAAAAAACCAACATGATTTGCCCTCCTCAACATGAGTTAATACTTCATGCACTTTAATTTTTTTAATCACAGGAGCCACGAGAAGGGCCTTGCTCTTTAAATAAATACAGACACATACTGTGTTTTGTCACTTAGGAGGTTGACACAGACTTCTGAGGATATATTAATTAGAGAACTTGGGTATGGCACTACTTTTGTGAAGAGTAGGCCCAGTGAAAGAGTCAGAAAAATCCAAATACTTCCTTTGATCAGACAAATCCAAATGCTTCTTTTGATCCTTTGCACATGGACATAAATGTGGCAAAGCAAGAAAAAGAGCAGAGAATAGTGGAATACACCTATTGTGCTTCCTTTTACAGGAACGCATTAGCAAGATATTATCAATATAATAAAAGCATTATACTTTCTTTGTTACTAGGATAGTTTAACGATCCAGTCCAGTAAATATTAATAGCTTGAAATATGACAAACCCATTAAAAATATTCCATATGTTTTCAGTGGTTTGATTCAATTATAACCCAGAGAAGCTTGAATTTGAGCTAATTCACTCATTCTTGAAATATGTATCATACTTGGAGAGATTTTCCCACTGGCAGATGTCATAGATATGCACAATTTATGCGTGCCAGCTGTGCATAGCTTACCTAGATTACCTTTGTGAGCAAACAGAGTTATCTAACATAAAAATGCAGGGAGACTGTAAAGCAGGCAGTGTGTGAACTTGTGAGGATCAGCAGCTCCGTTCTGGAAGGGTAAGTTCGAAAGTTCAGGGGTATCAATCTAAGCCTTTAAAATCAATAAAATTGAACTATAATTTTTTTCCAGTAACAGACTGTCTCCTTAGATTTCTGGCTCTTCTGCTTGTGTTTATATGAAAAATATTATAACAAACTGGGATTTCAGTGTAGCTACAGGGGCTATGCAATTGCCAATCCCCCATCACATGACATAAGGTATGAAAACATCTGTCAATGTTTGTGGGAAGCAAAGACAGGAGGACCAGAGTAAATATATATAATAAATAGTTCTCATGACATTCTCATTTTTCAGAAGCAGAAATCTATTTCAGTTCTTTATTTCTTCATGTGGCAAGGTAATTCTTTTGTGTTAGAACAAAGATGCATGAAATAAGTAGGTTTTCTTGTGGCTGCTTTGCTATAGTGAAATTCTGTGTTACAGTCTTACAAATGGAGGTTCCATTAGTATGTTTATGGGAGAAGATTTGATTGAAATAATCTTGACAAATGTGGGTATATATATACATGTGAGCTGGTCACTCCAGGCCCCATTTCCAGACAGTGGAAAGAATGAAGTTTTTTTTAATGATGTGATAAATCTCTCCCCGAATGTCTAAAATCAGTCAGATGAATCATGCCCTAAAGTTAGAGGAGATGAATTCCATTTCAAGTGTTTAATATGGTTCTGGCTTAATAGTTTGAAAGAATTTTTCTAATAGACTCAGAAGTGTTCAACAAAAGTGCGGACATTCACGTTATTTAATCAAGTGAATAGCAGTCTTGCACCACTTTATCATGAAACCAGGCAATTCAGATTTTATGAAGCCACTTCGAGCGTTTTGTGAATGTTCTGACAAGAAGAAATCATAAACTGTGATGCATTATAAGATCTGGTATTAATATAGGACTTAATCTTGAAAGGTGGTCTACGTCCTCAAAGCACACACTGCCTCTTGAAGACCAGAGTATTTTGCAGCACCAAGATAAGAAATCCAACCCCCATCCTAATACCAGGATTCTGAACTTTGAATCATAGTATTGTTAGAGTTGGAAGAGTCCTCTGAGGACCATGTAGTCCAACTCCCCTGCAATGAACGGGGGCATCCACAGCTGGGTCAGGTTGCCCAGGGCCTTGCCTTGAAATTCTCCAGGGACGTGGCGTCAACTGCATCTCTTAGCAGCCTGTTCCAGTGCCTCATCACCCTCACTGCAAAAGATTTTTTCCTTATATCTAACCTAAATCTACCCTCTTTGATCTTGAAACCATTTCCCCTTGCTCTGTCACCACAGACCCTTCTAAAGAGTCTGTCCCCTTCTTTCCTGCAGCTCTGCTTTAGATACTACTGAAAAGCCACTCTCGTGTCACCTAGCAGCTTTCTCTTCTCCAGGCTGAGCAGCCCCAGCTCTCTCAGGCTGTCCTTGTAGGCCTTCCTCTGCTTTCTCTGTTTCCAAGAATCTCACATGTACTGTTGAGCTCTCCTGGCAAGGTAACAAGGAAAAGTAAAGAAGAAATGGTTTGGGAACAAAGACCTTTGCAGATTTATTTGATACATTTGGTTGGTTTGACTTCAGCCCTTCTAACGTTGCACTTGTGTAGGAGGAGACTTTTTCCCTGACAATATTCCCCATTTTAAGACCTACTCTGAGAAAACAGCATCTTGTATGAAACTCATGGGAGACAAAGCATAAAGTGGCACCATGCCTGTAGAATCAAGAGGAATGGAAACTGCTATCTATCACCTGGGTCTTAAGGAAAGCTGTGACTGAACAGTGGTCGATCTTGTCCATTCTTCTAAAACTGTGAGAAACTCTGATTCATTAGGACACACTGTGCAACTGAGTGCCCTTGAGCTTAATGAAACATGTGGCTGACTTGTGTAGAACAACGTTTGTGGCATATAAATTTATATGTATGCCATACGAGTTAGAGCTCAACAGGAATACAGATACTGTCTTCCTTCTGCACTTGTGGTGGTTTCACACTCATGGCCAGCTAAAGTCCACCACACCACTTTTTCACGCCCCCTCCTTAAAAGAATAGAGGGAGAAAATATGTTGAACAAAAGGCTCGAATGGAGATAAGGACAAGGAGATCACTCACCAATTATCTTCAAGGGCCGAACAGCCTCAGTCTCATAAGGAAATAATGTGATTTACTGGACTAGAGCAGTGAGAACTAAAAGCAAACTGCAAACTCCTTCCCCCCATCCTACCTCCTCTCCCTGAGCAGTGCAGGACAGTGGGCAATGGGAGCTCTGTTCAGTCCATAATGTTTTGCCTCTGCTACTGCTCCATGGTCCTTCTGTTCTCCACGTGGCTCCCTCCCGCAGGATGCCATCCATCCCAAGGGATGCCATCCTTCCCGAACTGAGCCTTCATGGGCTTCCCACAGGCTGCAGCTCTTCAAGCTCCAGCATGGCTCTGTACCTTCATTCAGAGAGGTAAAACTGAAGGTGATTTGTCAAGATCAAATAGGCCACTTCTACCTTCCCTGCCATGCTCTGGGTGAAGCACTGCCATGTATCTCTGGGATACCTTGCAGAGAGCTGCTCTATTAATACTAATGTGAGTTTAAGGGGATTCTGGACTTGCCTACAGAAAAAAAAGTGATCAAATCCATATTTCTTGAACCTCTATTGAATGGCAGATAGACTGTTCTTCAGAGTGGAAAAGCAACATTAGAAAAAAATGTTTTTAAAACTCAGGTTGTAAACCTTTGATGTGGACAACGCACCCTTGAACGATTTCACAATTTTGCTTCGTACAGTTGTGAAATCAAGCCTGAAAATCCGTGTTAGCTCGAGCAATGCAGTAATGCAGATTTGTAACTTCTGTCTTGTATCCATACAGACAAACACAAAGCATTTCTTCTCCCAGCTCTGAATATTTTAAAACTTTGTTGACAGCTATGAAATCCTGCAGTATGATGAATAAAAAGTTGATTTGCTCATAGCTTAGCAGAAGAACTATTCTCGGCCTGCCAGGATAAGCAGTTCTTTAGTGTATTCCCAGATATCCTAAATATGTTAAATCCTTTCTGTATATTTTTTGACTGTGGAAAGATGACTCTGAAGTACAAATCAGAGCTTTAATCAGCTAAAAAACTGACAGAGATGGATAGCAATGTAACCTACTGCTTTATTGCTTCACAACAAAGATGCAGTCATAGGTTAGGGGTTATGAATATTTGTGGAGCTTCATTGAGGAAACTCGCTGTCCCTCTCTGCTCCTCACTGATGTGCTGTACAGCTTTCCTCCAATGATTGTCTGCCAGCTGCACTGAGCGTACCTGAACTGCAGCCTCACAAAAGGTGGAAGCCTGTTCAGAGAAGAGAGCTACCATGCACACAGCATAGTATGGTGTATTTGTCACACAACAATAAATTAAAAGAGTCTACAGAACCAAGCAAAGCATACAAGCCAGCCAATGGAATATTTAACATACAATATAATTTCAGGAATAATAATTACTTGCTATTGAATTCCAGAGAATCAGTGAAAGAAATAAGCCATAGAAAACAGTGTACTCTTCCTTAAATTCTGTAGACTATATTTGAATAGAATATAATTCTACAGTGTTGAATCCTATTAAATGATATTTTTTTCTTGATTTTATAAGATTTAAGGTGTGGCTGTATATTGGAGCTGTTTTTCCTGCTAATGTTACCTACTAAACTGATTAATAAAGATTGCCATTTTCTGACAGTGCTACAGGCAGAACTGTAAATGCTTTACTGCACAGACCTCTCAAACAAATGTTTGACAAAGGAGAGGAGGATTTTGAAGATTAAATTGACTGTGCTGTACATGAAGCAAGGCATTTACAGTCCTCCCCCCATTTGTAGTCAGCCTATGCCCATTCTGAACCTGCAGCAGCGATTTTTCTTTTTCCAGAAAATACTTATAGTACCAACTAATTTCAGCTGTGCTCTGAATGAGCCCTGCTTGGCTTGTGCTACAGAGTGAAAGCAATAAGTTTCTTCCCTCCATTACTTTGGGAGATGTACTTTATGACAGGTTGATTTCTTCCTGTATAAATTGTAAATAAAATACATATGCTCCAAAAATAAAATAGTATTTGAATACAATTTGAGGTTCTGCAATAAACAAGAATGGCCGATATTCAGAAAGTGATGGGTAGGAAAGGGCTGAAATTCTATCATTAAAATCACCACCTGCATGAGCTACTTTAAATAAATGACTTTGATAAGCAAAAATTCGATTCCAGCAGCTGGCTCTCTCTCAGTTCAAGCCCTGACAGCAAGTCAATAGGAGCAGTGGCATGGATGCCTCTTCCTGCAGTTGAAAAAGTGTACTTTCATAACATTTGCATACAGACATCCAGAGGTAGAAACTGACCCCAAATGAACTAAATTCTCTATTACAGTCAACAAAAGTTTAACTGTTGAGAAATTTATAGGAGAATTCCTATATTGAGCATTGGTAGTTGTATTGTGTTTTGCAGTGTAGTACAAAGTGTTTGCAAACATTTTAGGATCGGACAGTTGGAACATTTAGGCACTCTGAAAAGTTGTAGAGAAGTTTTATCCAAGCAGTTTGACACTGATGGGGATTCAGGTAAACCCATGATGTGCTCAGCATGTTGCGTGTTAAAATTTAGGAGGTTTCAAATATCCTTAATGCAATTAAAAAAAAACACTGTTCTAAGCAAATTTAAAATACTGTATACAGCTGTTCCTCCATCTTAAAACCTTTTTAAAGTTACTAGTAGTTCTGAATTCACACTTTCTTGAGCAAGGTTTGATTCCATAACATGAAATGTGTGTTTTTCTTATTCAGTCTCCTGTGGAACTCTAACTCCCTAAAATTTACTTCCCGTGAGAGTGCTGAGGCTAAAGGAGCACACAGCTTCGAGTAATTTGTTTCCTAGTATCCCCAAACTCCCTGTATGGGAGGCTTTGTGAGTAAATGAGTGACCTGAACATCACTAATATATAACCGGTTACCATTCAGAACAGCTGGTTCTCATAATATTTTGCTATGGATTTTAGGGCACCCTTTTAGGAATCATGACAACGTTTTGCTAATTGTCTGAAGAGCATCTCTTCCCTGATTACTTTTGCTTAGCAGTTATTAGCATTATTAAGCCATGCTTGGCTTGTACTGAAGTTTGAGATCAATAATTGTCTTTCTTTTATTACATCTGTGCTGCTAAAGATCCTGTTTCACACTGCGTCCCTGACAGTACTTTAACTTATTGCAGGAGGACTGTGCCCAGGGTCTAACGATCCCTGTCTGGAGAAGCCGTGCCCGGGGGACATGCAGTGTGTGGGGTACGAAGCCAACCGGAGACCTTTCATCTGCCAGTGCCCGCCAGGGAAGCTTGGCGAATGCTCAGGTGCACATCAAAGCGGGAGCCGGGGATGTACTTGAAGAAAAAAGATGTTGTCATTCTTTTGTAGGTAGAGGTGCCACTGAAGTCAATAGAAGACGTACTGTTTAACCTTTCTCAGCACTGGCACTCAGTGTATCTCTTCATAGCAGTTGGCTTTTTACATATAAGGCTGTATGAAGTTTAATGCATAATGCAGTTTCTTGTTGAAACTGGCTTGGTTGAATTCCCCAATCAGTAAAACAGGCTACTGAGAAAAATAAAGGGCTGTTTCTAGAGGCTGTTATGCCAGATGTTGTCTTGCCATGGACAGAGCTCTATAGTTAATTTAACTCTTCTGCTTGTAATTTAGATTACCAAAATTCCAGTCTTTATTAATAAAAACACTGCACCATCCCAAAAATCAACTTGCAGGACATTTGTGAGTTCTCTGCAGCTGTGTTATTCCCTGGGATACAAACAGTGTGGTGCAGAGCCTTCCACTGACATCAGTAGTGCTAGGACAGCACAGGGGTGTTTTCTCCAGGAAAACACAGGAAATACTATCTTGTTTCATTGTGATTCTGGGCAGTGCTTGCAGGGAACTGACTGTACAGCTTTGACTGGCATCCACTCACACCTGGCTATCTACCCATAACTCAACTGCCTGATGTACAAACTTGGCCATTTTGGACTCCCTTTGGTATCAGGTGAGAAGAGATAGATGCGGTCAGGGATAGATAGCCTTAAAAATGCTGAATGCTTGGAAGAAATCACTTTTTTGTTTTTGTTTTTGTTTTTTTTTTTTGTTTTTGTTTTTGTAAGTTTGGAGAAATAGAGCTATCCCTCTCCTCTGAAAAATAATTTCCTGAAAAAATGCAGTATATATTTGTAGTAGGCGCAAGCTTTTTTCCCATCACAGTTGGGTGTTATTTACAAGTTTCTTCCTAAAAATTCTCATTAGCTCTTTAAATTCTTTAATTAGCTTGACAGCTGAGGAATATTTTGTGTGTCACTAAAAGAACATGTGTCTTTTCAAAATGGTTATTTCAGGCCACACTTCCCTTAGCTTTGCTGGGAATAGTTACATTAAATACCGCGTTTCTGAAAACAGCAAGAAAGAGGAATTCAAGTTGGCTCTACGTCTGCGAACCCTGCAAAGCAATGGGATTATAATGTACACCAGAGCAAATCCCTGTATAATTCTGAAGGTAATTAAAATAACTTATCTTTTCTGCAGTTGTTTTTCTTGATTACATGTTTTCTGTTGGCTCTTGATTTGGGGAATGTTGTTCTCATTTCAGCTGTAGATTGAGAAGATGAAGTCTGATCTGTTTCATACTAACAGGGAAAAACACCAATTTCAAGAGAGTCTGCAACAACAGCAATGAAAATGCTGCTTGTTAGTGGTACTTTACTTGGAAAATGCTCAATTGGTTGCTGTTCATTTTAAGAATATTAAATGTGTTTGCATGCAACAGCTGATCTGCACAAGATGTAAGATTTGTCCATTTACATGACCATATAGTCCAAATAACACATGCTGAAATAGCTTCTCTTCCCATGTGTCCATGCCTATGGTTAGAGAATATGCCCGTGCTGCTGTCAAATTAATTCCAGAACCCAACTGCTTAGAGAACCTCTCCTACTGAATAAATAGATTTCTACACTCTGTGAATTAAAATTGGCTAGAGAGTCATGAAATAGCTGGAGAAAATAGCTGGAGATTGATTGCCAATGATTATTTATTTGATAAGCTTTCTATTCTTTGTTTGGTTTTTGTAGAATGACAGTATCTTCTGGATAGAAAGGGAGTGCTGGGCTCATCCAAGAGCCTGTGTATTAGTATTACTGCTAGAGACTCCAAGGTACAAAACAAGGATGCTGACTTTCGTAATTCATCCATGTCCTATAATTCAACAGTGGGAGAAATGGCACAATGCCTCTTGTATCCGTATTTGTAATCTTCAGATTTCTTTTAGCTGAATACTTAGGTAATGTTAAAATTGCTAGATGAGTTATTATTGGGCAACAAATGATTGTATAGTTGTTGGACTGAAATATTTCATGCATAGGAATGCTGTCTTTCATTCTCTGAGAATTCTAGCAGTGCTGAGATTTGTACAAGACAAAGCTTATCATAGAATCATAGAATGGCCTGAGTTGAAAAGGGCCTCAAAGATCATTTAATTTCAACCCCCTGCTATGTGCAGGGTCACCAACTCCTAGATAAGGCTGCCCAGAGCCATATCCAGCCTGGCCTTGAATGCCTCTAGGGATGGGGCATCCACAGCCTATCTGGGCAAAGTTGAAGACATTTTTTGAAGCCTTCATTGTGGTCGCTCTTGCTATGTATCAGTAAAGAACACTGCAGATTAGTTTTGAAAAACACTTGGGAAAAAAACAAATGGCCCTGCTAAAAGGTACCACTTGAAAACAATAGGAGATGATACGTAGGCAGACTGAAATTGTGTTACAGTGAATACAGCAGAGTTTACTGTATAAAACTGTCATAATTAGGGAGTCAAGAAGGTCAGGACAACGATAATGTAAAAATTGTGACTGTTCTAGATAACATTTTATTTCAAATATTATAAAAGAGAGGACTGCAGTGGAAGCATACTATGTACTTTTCCATCTAGCTTATTTCAAGTGATTAAATTATTACAATTTTTGTTACCATTGGTATTATACCGAATTTTATGGAAAGTGTGGATGGATGTAAGAGCACTGACCTTTGCTGCGGTGAAAAGTAAAGGGATTTCCACAGCAAAATCCTATACACCATTTATCAGGGCTTTGTTCAGGGAAGTAGCCCTGAGCCCCCAAGTAATTCAGGCTTTAAGAGAAAGCATGCTGAGAATCATAGTTGCTTCAGTTAAGCCAACCACTTAAGTCTACATGGAAACCAGGCATCACATGAAGCTCATTTGACGGTATGCTAGGAATAGACCTAGTTGCTGGGATTCAGTACTGGCATTTTCCTTCCCTCTCCTGCCACCTGTATTCCCATTTGACCTGGATAGTGCTTCAGGCTAAAAATGGGAGATATGTTGATGTTAATGGGCTGAGCTCAGGCTGTTCAACTCGTGGAGACGTTCTCTAATGTTTGGCTTGTAGGCAACCAAATGGAAAATTCCATTTGAAGTTGGGAATTTTGATTAATCTGTGGTATTATTACATAAAAATAAATGAGAGCCAGTCATTGCAGTTCTCTGGGTTGGGTTCATAGTTATAGGTTTGAAATTTTGTGGGCTTGGTCATGGTTCCCACAATCAGTTAATCATTTTGCTTTGAAAGATACTGGGAATAAAGAACAGTAATTGAAGGAGCAGTGACAAGAGCAGTTGACATTCTGCTCCTGTCTCACAGGTTAACTTCTTTTTGCTTCCTAGTTGTTAAGGAAGGATTTCCAGATCTGAACCCACCTCATAGCACTTAACAAAGATCTTTGAACACCTCACACGTTCAACAGGAAAGGTCCAGTGTTATCTGTGCAGTGCTATAGATGCAAGAGTGCCACTATCTCCAATGCATCAGGCAGGGAATGACACCAGAAAATCCCTGCTTAAAGCCTTGAACTTTGTTTTTCATCTTTTAGATTAGGGAAGGACTTGCTGTTGTAGTGGGTAGGTCCTTTTACCCAGGTGTGGCCCTTAGATTGTTTAAGCAAGAGATTTAAAGAAGAGCATTACTTGTGATGTGTTTGTGGAGATGTGGCTTCACCTCATCAGGAATTGCTAATTTTGTTCATGAAGCTCATTTAGCAAAGTAACTTCAGACTAAGATCTTATAAATGTTCATTGTGGCAGACAACAGGTGCTCTGCTCAAGAGATGTAGCCATAGCAGGGCTCTTCAGGGATATCACCTATCTCATGTACTGCACTTTGGGATCTCTTACTAAGATGTTTCCAACTAAGTTAGCCTTAAATTTTGCTAGCATGTATTTTCATTTGTAACCCAGAGGTTGAGCTTTTTTTTTTTTTTTCATTTAAATAGATACGTATGTTGCAGGATAGGGAGGCACTCAGAAATGAGACCATTAAGTAGATTAATTAGCGGTCTATAAATGTGAAGTTGTTATCATTTGAGCATTGCTTTCAATTAAATTAAACATGAGGAGAAGCTTTCCAAATAGAGGATAAAAAATGGGATCTTGTGCTCTTTTGAGCACCCTGGCACCACTCCAGCAAAGCACTTAATCACTTGCTTAACTTCCTGTATTTGAAGGCAATTGGAACGACTCACATAACTTAATTTTGAGCATGTACTTAAGTGTCTTGATGGTTTAGCAGCAGAGGGCCTAGTACCAACACTGAGCCCAAACAAAGGTAGAGCTGGAAGAAGTTTGGACCCATCTTGTACTACGAACCCATGGGAGAACAGGCAGAAAACAACAGCACTGCTAGAGAATGTGGTGGCATTGATTTTTTCAAGCAAGTCCCCTCCATTGCAGTCTATTTAAAATTTAATGCTGCAATATGGTTTTCACTGTTTAAATGACCAGCTTAATTTGGGGATCTCATACATTTATGATAACTCTAGAGATGGAAATATTTCATAATCATAACACAGTGTCCTTGGATGAATTATCAATTCTGTAGAGCAAACTGCTTGCTGAAAGCCTACCAGTTACACTGTATTGATGCAATATAATAAGGGTGTTATTTATTCAGCTGTTTCAAATAAAGCAACTCATCCATCGATTTTGAGAGGCTGGCCAGTTTTTCATTGTTCACTCTTGCTTTTAAGACAATTGGGAAAAAATGAGTTGTAGGTGGATTGCTTTTTCTTTCTTCTCTGGAAGGATTTCATGTGCATAAAACAGTATAACCATTTCCAAAGTCCATATGTGATGCTCCAGACAGAGCTTCTATCCGGGAAAAATAAGAGTTAACAATTTAAAGCACATTGAGGCCATTCCAGCTGAAAATTACACAAATAATTTTTTTTAAAGGAATATAATTGAGATTCAATTTGATTTTTAGAATTTAAAGTATTAAAAACAGGTAAAGGAAGAGTTTATCTTCATGCCAGAAATGTAGCTATTTAATGGTAAAAGGCATATGTTCTTCCATCCAGACAGTTAATAGGAAACTTTGCATGGTTTAGTTAAGTGTGTATTATTCGTTTGAATGCGTTACTGCTGCATGGCTTATGCTGGGTAAGGCTGAAGCTTGGATATGATCCCAGCTATGGCTGGAGTTGAAACAAGTAACGTTTTAATTAAATATACTGTTTTACACAAACAAACCCAAAATGTAATTCAGCTAACGAAATATTTCCCCAGATAGATTAGTAGGCAGCGCACTGTATCCGTGGTGTGTGACTGCAAATGGACTGTGAGAGCCTAACGTGGTCTCAGAAGAACCATTTGATCGTTTTATTACCTATGTTGATACACAAACATGGGCGTTAGCCAAACATCTTAGCCAGGCTAATATTCTAATATAATTTACAATATGTGTTTGGCTCCATTTTGCTCACTGAATGAAACTGTTGAAATGTAACAGATTGCATCACCTTTTGGAGCCTTCTCTGTTCTTTGTACTTCTCCACTCATTTTGTGTAGGTGAGGAGCTCTGTGTCTATAATAACATACATCTTTAAGTGGGTATTAACCTCAGTTTCCTAAAGTATATAATGAGAGACAGTGTAACTAAGCCCAGAAGGAGGTGGGCAGCTGAAAGCTTGGTGGGCCTCTCATGGGATTTTCATACAGTTTGTTTTACACGTAACTCATTTGATCAGAAGTTAACTTAAAGTTCAGCTTTTCTTGGTTCCAAGATCCAAGCTATTAAGCTAAGATTCCCCCATGAGGATGAAGCAGTGCCACAACCTCACAGTGGTTATGCAGAATCGTGGGAACACCAGAGATTAACTGCTGAATTGAAGATCTGCGGTTGACTTCTCCACGCTTAGGAGAAGAGATGTCGTTTTGCCCTTTTGAGTGGAGAACCCTTCTCTTCCCTAACCAGCCGGACTGCTAAGCAGGCAAGATAGGAGCTCTTTAGGGTTCCTCACTCTTGCTAGAGGCACAGGGCCAGCAGAGAACAAACATTTCCTTCCTGCCCTGCTACAGCAAGGTCTATGACCATCCATTTATTGAGAGCAATCTTATGGTCCCAGTGCTAGGGGGCCCTGAGCATGTCAGAGTCTTTAATGTGCTTATCCATAAAGCACTGATGTGAGGGAGGGAAATGACGTTATCCTTGTTTTACTGATGGAGACCTGAAGCTATTGACTTGCTTAAGCTCCCAGAGGAAGAGCACTGCAGAGTCTTGATTCCCATGCATTTCTATCATGTCTCAGGTTAGCACTGCAAGTGCTGGAGCATCCTTCCCATCTTTCACTCTAGCCTAAGGTTGGGGTTACTAGTGCTTTTTTAATAAAGAGAAGGAAGCACAGCATTTCAGATGTGTGTCAAATCATCTTCTGGTAAAAGGAAAGAGAAATAAATGAGAAAGATGTATAAAACATATTTGCACTACAGATATTTTAGATCATCATTTCCCATATATAAATGCTGTAATATTTATCCCAGGTGCTCATATGTGGTGTTGTATTTATAAAGATAATTGGAAAAGCATGTTCTGTGAGTAAGGGTAATAGACATGCATGCAGTTGGCCCTTCAGGGTATAAGTAGTCTTAGGGGAGGTATATGTGTACTACACACAAGCAGTAGTATGGTTTCCATAGGAAAAAGCCTTTAGAATAAGGAGAAAGTTAACTGCTTATCCAATGATGGCCATTTTTTAAAGTGTAGTGTCTTGGCATATATTTTTCTGCATAATTTTTATTCCTGTTGAGACAGACCATACATTCTGGGCAGCATCTTCAAGGTTTGTGGACTGTTCTGCTGCACCGGGTGAAAAGAATATTGCTGCATCTCTTGAGAAAACTATTTCAGTTTATCAAGGCATCTTGTTTACTAAGATTCCTCCCGAGCAGATGCTTTAACAGGGCCAGTTTAAATCTTCAGAAATAGTTGGCAGATGAGATTTGAATCCTATAAGAATAGATTTTAGATGAAAAATGTTCCAGACATTTTTCTACATGTCCATTAGCCTTTTTTGATTGAGCTGAGAGAGTACGAAGCAATACCCATCCCTCAAACATATTGTATTACAATCATAGATCTCATTTCTTCTCAATTTCATTACATATTTCTGGTCATAGACTTCAAAATAACCAGCTGTCCATAGGAGAACCTAATTTATTTAGTTCTTGTAGCTCTTTCTACATTCTAGTCACTTCTGGTGTTATATTTTAGGTTGTGGACATTTTCAGGAAGCTTGTTGTGTGCTTAGCATCTCTATTTCTACCTTGTGTAAGCATTTGTGGAGCAGCTGAGCACTGTAGGAGTGCCCCATCTGGCTCATGTCACTTCCCTTGAGGTTACAGCCTAGTTCAAATTCAGCTGGCCATGAGATTGAGATCTGGAAAGGAGAGACGCAAAGTCCAGGGAACATCAGAGCTCAAGATTTTACCCATATTTTTTCTCCAGGTAGTTTTGTGAACTTCCAAGGGCTGACAACATGACTGTCAAGGAGGAACCCTTGCTTTAATGTATGATGTAAACTCAAGCTCAGTGGAGGAATCAGGCTGGAGCATTGGCAAATGGCAAACTCACACTGCAGTTGAAGGAATATTTGTTTTCCTAGGATAAAGAGTATAATTTTAAACTTTCACTTGCTGGAAACCATGCCCTCTATTCCTACAGATTAATGGCATCCCATTTACCATCAAACCACATCAGAGTGGCTGCAAGAGAAGAGTTTGAGCTCCAGTTTAGACACATGCCAAAGGATGTCATCAGCTATCCCAGTTTTAAATGACTACGCAGTCAACCATGGCAAAAATAGCCCAAAATGTCCAAAGACATGGACAGAATGCAGCTTTCCCACATATGCACTAACCATGCCAGCTTAATGGGCCACCAAAGCTGTGGTGGGTTCTTGTATCTTTGGTCTATGATCCATTGGCATCTTTGGCACCTTTGCTTTGCCAGGTGAGAGCAATAGGATTGTGTCACGAGTGAACTGGTACAGAGTGCAGTCTGTGCTGCAAGGAAGGCTGCTAAAGGACACAGTGTCTGAACTTTTCAGGGGGATAAATAATGGGACAGAACTGTCTTAAGATGGGATTTGCAGGAATAAATACTTCCTAGAGCATGACATAAAGGTAAAATAATTGCAAGAGCTTTCAGAGATCCTGAATCCAATTAACATGTCATAAGAAATTATCTCCTAACCCTGACAGCCATTTTAAACTTATCTGCCATCTATTAAAGAAACCTAAAAATCTTTGGATAAACTGCTAATCGAGAAAGCAGCACTTCATACCTCTTCCCTCTCTCTGCACTCGGCCTGCCCCAGCATGCTAGTACAGATTTTCCCTGGATAAGGACTTCAGATTAGAGGGAATCTAAGTCTGAGTTTCATAGCTCTGTCTGTAAGTATTTGCATCAGCTCTCATCACTGTATCCCCTTTGCAGTTCTTGACAGATTTTACTTACAGACCTTCGTATCAGGAAGAGAAGGGCTGTATTGTTTTACAGTTGATGCATGAACAGATTAAATGATTAGCACAGCAATGTTTCATTCCCCTCAGTGCTCCACTTTGCCTCTTACCTAGCATCCCTCAGCCACTTTCTCTTGAAAAACATTTTCTTGAGTGAGGGGCATTATGGAGAGTGAGAAATCATGGAGCCACGGAATCATAATATCATAGAATAGTTGTGTTGGAAGGGATCTTAAAGATCATCTAGTTCCCTCTCTCTTGCCATGGGCAGGAACATATTTCACTAGAAGAGATTGCTCAAAGCCCTGCCCAACCTGACTTGGAACGCTTCCAGCGTTGATCATCCACAGCTTCTCTGGGCAACCTGTTCCAGTATCTCAATCAAAAGAAATCATAACAATCACTCTAAAGCCACAAACTCAGCATAAATATGAGGAAAGGAAAAAAAGTAAAGCCATCTTAATGTAAAGCACTGGAACAGGCTTCCCAGGGAGGGAAGTGGAGTCTCCTTCTCTGGAGATGTTCAAGACCTGCCTGGATGCCTACTTGTGTGACCTAGTGTAGGGAACTTGCTTTGGCAGGGGGGTTGGACTCGATGATCTCTGGAGGTCCCTTCCAACCCCTACAATTCTGTGATTCTGTGATTCTGTAAAGCATACACAATGAATAATACACGCAAAGGATAGTATGGCCTCAATGGAAAATACATGACTTCTAGCCAACCAGAATCTTAGAATTAGAACTAGAACTAAAATAGTAAACTAATAAAGTAATTAGTAAAAAAGGACCTACAAAGACCAGGAAGTCCAACTGCCTGACCACAGAAAGTTAAAGCATGTGGTTGAGGATGTTAGCAAAATGCATCATGAACTCCTGCAGGCATGGGGCATCTACGAGCCTACTATTTTCTCAAACAACAGATCTGGAAGGGCACTTTTCCTCATTAACTTAAGATAAGTACTGAAGATAAGAAGTTAGGAAGAAATACTTTACTCAAAGGGCGGTGAGGCTTTGGCACAGGCTGCCCAGAGAAGTTATGGATGCCCCATCCCTGGAGGTGCTCAAGGCAGATTTGGATGGGACGTTGGGCAATGTGATCTGGTGGGTGGCAACCAACCCATGGCAGAGGGCTTGGAGTTTGATGATTTTTAAGGCTCCCTGCAACGCAAACCATTC
Organism: Lagopus leucura; assembly: GCF_019238085.1. Taxonomy (NCBI): domain Eukaryota; kingdom Metazoa; phylum Chordata; class Aves; order Galliformes; family Phasianidae; genus Lagopus; species Lagopus leucura. The sequence goes on from NW_024962254.1 coordinate 7,615,882, forward strand.
TGTGATTTTCAACAAGCTCTAGACTTGCTTGTCACAGCAGCATGATATTCCCAGTTCATGTCAGGGAAGCTGAACTCTCCCAATAGCAATGAGAGCAGCTGAACCAGAGATTTCCCCTCATTACCTTTACAATAACTCATCTATCCCAGCACTCTAGTTCTGGGACTCATCCTATGCAATGTCATTAATATCTATGATACAACTCTGGGAAAGGAAAAGCTTCCAGTTTGCCTCATTTGTTCCTCGTACTGGGTATGTTCATACACAAGCATTTCAGATGTGCTTCTTAACCCTTAGAGCTCCTTGGTGCAACACAGATGTTCTTGTTAGCCTTGCCACGCCTAAATGGTGCTGTACCATCCCTTGGCTTAAGCTCAGTGTTCCTCCTGGTTTTCCCTTCCTCTGTATCACATTGTTATCCTTAGAGGAACTGAAGCTGGGGCCAAGTGCACGCCATGCTGAGATGTGTGTTACACATCCATATTTATTTTTCTCCATATGTTTAGTTTGCCTACAGGAACTGGCTTTGGGTACATTCTAAGTAGCAATACTACCTTGTGTTTACTTCTTGTGATAAAAGCACAGCATTTTGTTGTTTCTGCAGCATGTAGAAGCCCATCTTTAGCACTGTACAGAGTCCGGAAGTCCCCTGTGTTTTCATTCTCTGTGAGAGCTTATGATGAGAAATCTGAAGCACTGTGATTTCTGTTTCCTCCCACAGATTGTTGATGGCAAACTGTGGTTCCAGTTGGACTGTGGGACTGGCCCGGGGATCCTGGGAATTTCTGGCAGGGCTGTCAATGATGGCAGCTGGCACTCAGTTTTCCTGGAGCTGAATCGCAACTTCACGAGCTTGTCCCTGGACGACAGCTACGTGGAGCGCCGCAAAGCCCCCCTCTATTTCCAGACCCTCAGCACGGATAGCTCTGTCTATTTTGGAGCACAGGTGCAAGTGGATAACGTCCGCAGCCTGACCGACAAGAGAACCACGCAGGTCTTGAGCGGCTTCCAGGGCTGCCTGGATTCAGTCGTGCTAAACAACAACGAGCTGCCGCTGCAGAACAAGCGCAGCAGCTTTGCAGAAGTGGTTGGCTTGACGGAGCTGAAACTCGGCTGCGTGCTGTACCCCGACGCGTGCGAGCGGCATCCCTGCCAGAACGGCGGCACCTGTACCAGCGTGCCATCTGGTGGTAAATGTTTTGCATTGCTTTATGGGTTTTCCCTCTCGTTTTCCTCTACAATTTATTGTTGGAAATGGTTTTATGCAGCAGCCTGCTTGAAAAAATCTCGTGAACTCTATAAAGCTCAGATAGGTATTGCAAATTGTGTAAAAGCTGTTTGCTCTATAAATAATGGTGAAACCGTGCCCCTTCTCGTTGCATTAATGTTCCAAAAGGAAATTGATTTATTGACTGTTAGGATAATCCTATTTCTATAGAAACCAATAGAATTAGAATTACTGTAATTCTCAGCTGGATTTTACGGGACCATTTACAGCAGCAGAGGTTATACACAAAGATGGTGATTTTGAACGTCCGTCACTGATGCAATGGTACTGTTGCCCTTCTCTGTTTCTGAAGCTGTCACAAATAATTATTGAGCTGTCTACAAACACCTTGGTCCTTTTGTGAGTGAGTAATTTGATTCCATGTCTGCACATAGAGGAGAGAGTCTACACCATTATAAACCCCTTGAAGTGTACTTACAGCTTCCTTGGAAGCCTGGGTGCTACAAGGTCTAATATCAAAGTTTATAGGGCATTGATTTAAATGGTGCTAGAGTTTCTTATCCAGTGGTGGCATGTGTAATCTGGTTTTAGTGATTCACTGCCTAGTAACCTAATGTAGTAAACTAGTAATCTAATTGAATGTAGTAGAACCAGTAGTAAAATAATCTGGTGCACAACATACCCCAACCATAAGAACATCTTAGTGGGAAAACAGCAAATGACATACATATAGGACCTTTCTTGTAGGGTTGTTCTATTTCTGCCCTCTTTCCTACATTGCAGAAAGCATTGTTCATCTTTTCTGGCAAGCTAAAATTTAGCCATAGTGAGCTGGCAAAGTTCGACACTCCCCATGTCCTGATTAGGACATTTTTTCAGTCCAAAAAAAAAGTAGCATTGTCAACAGGGAGACCTTCTGCAAGCACAGAGCTTTCCATTCACTTATTTTTGGCATTTTAAGTCATGTTTCCATAGGGAAAATGCATTTTAGTTATTATCCAGGCCTTTCTGCTTAACTGTGTCTATGTAGTTCCCTCATTTGTTTTTCAATTGTTTTCAGTTTTCATAGAATCAAAGAATCACAGAATGGCCCAGGTTGGAAGGGACCTCAAGGGTCATGAATCTCCAACCTCCCTGCTGCATGCAGGACCACCACCTCCACATTTAATACTAGACCAGACTGCCCAGGGCCCCATCCAACCTGGCCTTGAACACCTCCAGGGATGGGGCATCCACAACCTCTCTGGGCAGCTGTTCCAGCACCTCACCACTCTCATAGTAAAGAACTTCCCCCAAAGTTCTCTTTGGTTTTCTGCACTCACTCTCTAGTTCTACCTCTTAGTTGAGAGTTAGGCTGTTACCTGCGAATCCAGTGGTCCTGGAGAGAGTTGCAGGATGTATTCCCAGTCCTCCCCATGCCGCCACGTGCTGGCACCAGGGTCTTCAGAGATCTAAACAGATTTTTGGTGCCTAACCTGCACAGTACTTTTAACTGGGATATTTTTATGAAGGTGCACTTCACAGAACTGTGTCTATTTTCTTAAACTTTAGTAAATTCTTAAACTTCAGAACATTTTAATTTAGTTTTCAGAGCCGAAATCTTGTGAGATTCTGAGCAAAACCAACTGTGAGACGTTTTTTGTCTTTATAGACTAAGGTCCAACACTATGGATTTTCAGATGCTGGATCTCAGCTCACTTCTCTTCTGAATGCTTGGCTTCGATTCAGCCACCTCTTCTTCAATGGCAATGTTACGTAAAGATTACGTAAATCGCTCGGAAATACATCTGTTCCATGTATATGGACGTAGTGTGGCTTTGATTGACTCCATGCTTAATAAATGAGGATAACCATTCCTCAAGCCATCATCCTAGGAAGCATGAGAACAGCTCTTTGTGTTGAATTTGTTTGAGCCTATTTACGATACTGCTCAATGGTCTCATGATGAGTAAATTGGAACCTTTCTAAGGAACTGTTTCACAGTTTCACAGCAACTGAATTTTTCCCAGCACCCTCTGCTTGCTATTTCACACTTTGGGGAGCAGTAGAATGGGGAAACCTGAAGGTTGGGCAGACTCTTGAAAATGGACCCATTTTGTTACTGGAATGGGCAGGCACGGTTCTCATGTCAGCATAATTTGCTGCTGGAACACAGTCACGGAGCTGATTTAACTTGCCTTGCCTTCCTGCCTCGGCGAGGGGCATGTGCCCTGCGGGGATGTTTCGGCTGCCTGCCGCTCCAAAATCTGTTTGCTGTTTTTACTGCCTCAGCAGTGTATGTAAATACAAGGTTGTTATAAAGCCATAATTCTAGCGCAATGGGCCCTGACTGTATGTTGGCAGATCTGTAGCCCAGCCCCTTAGAAGTCGTGGGCAGCTTTGTTTCCACCAAGCAAAACAACTCTGTTGATAGTGTCCTGCATGCTCAAAAAGATCCTGTAATTAAATGCCATAGAGCCCAACAGCACTGCAAATGCTGGTTATGGAGCCACAAATTGCACTGTGCGTTTAAGAATCGCCAGACATGCTTGGTGACATAGATGTTAGCAGATGGATTTTATTTTAAAAAGGATAAATTTAATCAATCTTTATTTTTTATCTTAAGAATGGAAATAACAGGTTTTGGGGAGAAAACAGATATTTAAAATGTCCAGCAGAAATCTCATCCCCAGTCAGTGGGCATTTGAAAGGTTCAAGGTTTCTTTCCTAATGCTTTCACAGAATCGTAGAATCACAGAATGGTTTGAGTTTGAAGGAATCCTTATGGACCATCTAAGTCCAACCTCCCTGCAATGAGCAAGGCCACCTACAGCTCCATCAGATGCTCAGAGCCCTATCCAGCCTGACCATGGGTGTCTCCAGGGATGGGGCATCCATCACCATTCTAGGCAGCCTATACTAGTGCCTCAACACCCTTATAGTAAAAAAAAAATTTCTTCCTTATCTCCAATTTAAATCTCTCCTCTTTTAGTTTGAAATAATTTCCCCTCTTCCTATGATTCCTTCCTTTGATATGATATTTTCCTCCTGTTAAACTTTCTGGAGTATTATGGTTCTTTTCCTAAACAGCGAGTGTTTGGAATGATAGCAGGATTTCTTTTAATAAATCAGTCCTTTAATTTGAATTTTACAGAGCAGATTTCATATACGGTTAACATCCTTTCCCTTAAAAAACCCTACTGTGCTTTACAAGGAAATTAAGAGAGAGAAAAAGAAAGCCCAGATTTATAGCTAACTTTAAAAGAAAACAGTCAAACAAAGGCTACCCAACATTATAGCATTAAAGTTGCTGGCTACATGCCAGAAATCAAAGGGCCAGTGTCTAATTTAAACACAATTTACATAAATTGATCATCTAAAATACAATCTCGGTAATAGCATTCCTGTTGTGAGATCTTCCTTTCAGTGGAAATGCCTACTGTTCACCATTAATAAAAAGCTGCCTCTGAGTGCTTTTTACTGTGCAGCTATGGAAATAGGGTAACATTGTGGCCCTGGATGGGGAATTGTTAAAGTGGTGCTTTGTGTGCACTAGGAGCGTGAACGTATTGTAACAGGAGAACAAAACTGCGATCTCAGCCTGCAAGAGGATGCACAGATAATTCAGATGCTCATCACTGAGAGGCTGTGGAGTCTCCTTCTTGGAGATACAAAGCAGTCAGCTGGGCATGGCCCTGAGCAGCCTGCTATGGGTGCCCCTGCTGGAGCTGGGCTTGGAACGCATGAACTCAGAGGTCCCTGCCAACAACAGCCATGCAGTGAGAGCATGTAAGAGCTTCTCTGCTTCCATAATTTGGGTTCTGGACCAGCAGAGTTACCATGACATGAGTTGCACTGATGTGTTTCCACAAGTCTGAATCAAATCCCATGTCAGCAGTAGATGTCCAGTGCTGTCAGTGGTTATAAAGCTGAGGCAGGGCACAGTGTGCCCAGGGAGCCCACAGGGACATCTCATGCATGGTTAAAAGAGCCTGAGAAAGGGGGAAGAGCACTCACCAGGATTGTTCCTGACAGCTCAGGAGACTGCTAGCAGGAGGAGATTTCAGCTTAAGGACAATTTTCTTGGAGACATTGGAAACCACAGTCCTGAAATACAGACCACATTCTTGCAGATTTTCAGTCCTTATCCTCAAGTGTGGGTCAATAAAGTTATTTTTAAAGAAAGCTGTTAGTATTTTGAAGCTTGACAAACAACCTCATGTTCTTTAATGGCTTGTCTCTTTGGACTAAAATTTCCAAAGAAAACTCAACCAAGTGTTTAAAGTGTGGTTAAGCTGTAAGCAGTTGAATGTGAGGTCTTAAAAAGGGAAATGTCACGCAACCTTAATGATAGAGTGATGTTACCAATTCTGCCAATAATAAATGTATGTTTATCTGCTTGAATAACAACATGAGCAGTCACAGCAATAGAAAGCTTTACTATAATCAAATCTGAGTCTTTTGCCAAGCTTTTCAGCCACGGAGAGAAACCTCATGCTTGTAAATCCTGCAATTAGACGTGTAGTTACTTCCTTTTAATGTGATCAGTCCTATATACATCTGGCTTTGATTGAAGTAAATGGCTTATATAAGTGGGCAATTTTATTTGAATATGAGACATTTCAGCAAAAGTATCTAGCAAGTCAAGGACTGAGGGCAGGGAATCAGGACAGAAAGTCATTGCTTTCCCCTCTCATTTTTCCTTTCTCTTATTTTTTTATAAGTTAAAGTGCAATGAGAGAGAAAAAAAAAAAGCAACATGGCACTTAGGTGATTTTAATACACGCCTTAAAGCATGTTGGCTACATTAACACACAGGTGTTTCTGAGGACTAGGTAGTTTGCAAGAGTGACAGGAAAAAACTGGGTGTATTACTGCTGTAGCTGTGAACTGACCAGGTCTTAAGTGTACTCTCAGTGTCATTTTTTTTCAAACAAACACACACAAACCAGCATACTGTAATGCAAGCATACCAAATGTGCATTAGTTCATTTTTAAAGGTTTTTTTAGGAATTTTTTTGTTTTTTAATCTTACTTACAGCTATGCTTTTTAGAGATTTGGATTTAGATTCACAGTTTCAAAGCAAATATACACCAACCCTTTTATAGAAAGCACCAGTTTCCTACCAACTTGTAGCATAAGGCAGTGATCATCTCTTTGAAGATACGTTAAATCTGAAGTGGCAGGAATACATATGGCTGAAGAACACACAGCTCTTAAAGCTGGCCAGGTATGTCTCTAAACACACCAAAACATAAGTGCTGGGATGGACGGTTTCCACCTGCAGCTTTCTCATCACTTAACTCAACATGAGATGATGTGTGAGCAGGGCCAAGGGCAGGCCTGTTCCTTGACATCGAGTTTGTCAGGGCTAGTGGCACAGCAGGGAAAGAAACTGCATGGGGAGATCAAATGCAAAAGCCTAGCACATAGCAAATAAAAGCCAGCTCCTCTTGCATGTGGTGGATAGAATCAGGAGCGTGCACATGTTCAAAAAAAGAATTGGCAGCAGTTAGGAGCATCCTCTTCAATAAAGCCAAGTAAACCTGAGGATAGATAGGCATTCAGGTGCTCAGGCTGGGAATTCTACCAACAGGGATGTTCACTGCATAACAGCATTCCATCTGCTGATGGCACAGAGCCTGTCTTTTGCCACTGTCACTGCTATTAAGTGCCAAGCAAACATAGGTACAGACAGGAAGCCTGTGCAGTGTCCTCAATTTCAGCATGTTGCTCTTTGGTAAGGTCTGGGCTGAAAAAGCCCTTCTCTTCTTGTCACTTTATATGACTGAGCAGAAACAAACCAAGAAGTCTAGAGGACAAGCCGGAGTCAAGTCAAATCTAGTCAAAAAGATATGAGGACATCCTCTGGAGTCAGAGAATATGGCACAGCTGCTTAGGAGGATTGAGTGAAAGAGCGTGGGAGAAACCTAGTAAAACTATCAGATCACCCAAGATGGTGTATAGGCATTAGAGAGCCGTGTCTATGTAAGTGTGAGTGGTGAGGCCTTAGAGAACCAGAATTGCTTTGGGTGGGGTTGAGCTGGAAGGCACACATCAGGAGTGCAGATAACCTGATCCTAAAACCCTGAAACATTTGCACTGAGGGTGTTGAGTCCTCAGTGCCATTTCTCTCCACAAACCCACTGCCAATTGCTCCTTAGGGCTTGTTAATATACATATGGCCAAACTGGGCAGTGTCATTGCTCATTGCTTATGGTTCCTTAGAGTCGGCTGTTCAAAGAATCGTAGAATCTTAGAATCCTAGAATCATTAAGGTTGAAAAGGACTTGTAAAATCATTTAGTCCAGCCATCCACTTGCCACCCGTATTGCCCACTAAACCATCACAGAATCACAGAATAGTAGGGGTTGCAAGGGACCTCCAGAGATACCATGTCCCTCAGTGCCACAGGTTCTTGAACACCTCCAAGGACCCCATTACGTCCCCAGGCAGCCTGTGCCAGTGCTGTTAACTGGGAGAAGAGACTGACCTCCCATCACCACAGCCTCCTGTCTGGGAGTTGTAAAGAGTGGTAAGATCTCCGCTGAGCCTCCTCTTCTCCAGACTGAACAATCCCAGTTTTCTCAGCCTCTCCCCATTACACTTGTGCTCCAGACCCTTCACAGCTTCACTGCCCTTCTCTGAACACGCTCCAGGGCCTCAGTGTCTTCCTTTTGTTGGCACAGACTGTTGTGGCACAAACCAAGGGTGCGTTGGCCCTATCCCAACAGTGCTGCAGATGTATTTATCATACCTTCCTGTCTTTTTCCAGTGGTTCCTTTTGAAGCCATACAGCAGTGACAGCACAAGATTTGCTGCACTGGTATCAACATTTTTCAGGATCAATATGCAAAATGAAATATTCATCTCTCTTGAAGGGAATGCAGATGACTGTATGATCTTAAATGTTGAAGAATTTCCAAGACTTCCATTGTCTTCATTGTGAACAGGAACAGCCCTAGATAGTTTGAAAGAGGAATTTTCCTCCTGAGAGGGCAGGGGCACTTGGCCCCCTGTACTCATCTTTGGGCATGGAAATCTTGCATATTACTCTTGCATTAAACAGATGGGAAGAAATGCATGATACTTTACCTGGATATTAAATTAAATATGTAATAAAAATTCTTTGTTAGACCTAGGATTCATCCCCAACAAAAAGGTTTCTTTAGGAATGCTCGTTGTCTACAGCCATGTGGCCACAATGTGCAGCACCAGGTGACATTATAGCCTCTCCTGAGATGTTTGGAAAGGAATGAAAGGTCTGGAAATCTGCTGGCCTAGTCGATAGATGCTGTGAACTGAGCCTTCGTGTCAGCTCTACTCCATGAATTTTGACATATGCTTTGCTGAGCTGGAGTTCTCCCAAGTGAATGTTTTGCAGCTCTGATTGTGTGTCACAGGAAAGTTCTGTGTCTTTTGCCAGTGGCTTAGAGTAAAAAGGTGTGTGGCAGTGCTTCTAATGGGAAGAGAAGTCAGAGATAAATACTGAAATTTAACACTGACTTTTATTGCCTTTTTCATTCCTAACTTCATTGCCTTTTTTATTATTAACTTTGATCCCCAGACTTAGAAACTATACTGAATACTGTACTATAGAAACTATACTGAATATTTTATCTGCCCAGTATCTGATTGTGTTCCAAAATCATAGAATCATAGAGTCAGCAGTGTTGGAAAAGACCTACAAGATCATTTAGTCCAACCGTCCACCTATCCCCAGTAGTTCTCTCTAAACCAGGTCCCTCAACACAATGTCTAAATGTTCCTTGAACACAAACAGGGTCAGTCACTCCACCACCATCATTAAGTCAAATTCAGTCCAAAATGTTGGCTTTCATAAGTAACTTCTCATTTTTGTTTTGTTCATACATCACCCAGCAGACCTTGGACCCATCTGGAGTATTCGGTTTTAGCTCCTCGTGATACAAAATGCTAATTGAAATTAGTGCATCTTGATTATAAATACCTGTCAATAATAATGATGAATAAACCCATCCTCCTTCTATATTTAGTGGAAAAAGGATTTTTTTTAGTCAAATCAATATTTCTCAGGCTGTCTACAGTGAATAGATGTAACAGAACGTATTACACAGCAACAATCCAGAGCTTAACTCAGTGCAGCTGAAACAAATGTAAGACGTGAAAAGACAATTATTTGAAGACTTTGGTGTTCCAGTGATTGCCAGTTAGTAACGTAGGTGCAGAAAGCTTGTTTTTAAAATAATTTTGAAGCTATATAGTTTTCAAATGCCAATTGTTGGATAGTTAGAAAAACAGATCTATTCTGCTATTCTATAAAGCAACATATATGTTGCTGAATAAAATGTTTGAAAATTTTCATTTCACTTACACTCAATGAGAACATAAAAGTACACAAAAACATTACTGTAAATTTTTCGACCATAGATGTCACTGTTCAGTCATAAAATGGAGCAATGAAACAGCCTCTCTTATTCATGCAGTGATTTCTTCCTCAAGGATTTCTAGATCAGGTGTTTTACCAAGTAGCAATAAATATTTTGTAGGAATGGCATCAAAATGCCTGGTGCAGTCGCTGTTTTGTAATTCTTCAGTCCCAGCTCTCTACAGGTCTAAAAAGCCATTTATACATTCGTATTGTCTGAGTGAGTATGTGTAAGACAGCAAAATAATCCTGTCTTGCTGGTGCTGATCAAGTAAGCTTTCTAGGAACCCTTGCAGTGCAATCATCTCTTAAGTCTGTAACCTTAAAATAGCAGTGCTTTTATCCCCCTTTTTGTAGTAGGACAACCAAACAGCATGGTATCTGATTATCTATTTTATTTATCTTCAGCTAGATGGGTTTGAAATCTTGACTGAATGAGCCAGTAAGTCTGTTTCCAAGTTTCTTTGCTAGAGCAAAGAACTCTCATGAATTCTCATGAAAGAATTCAATTAGCGTAACTGAACAAGTCAAAATGAACCAGACAGAACATGAAAGACGTGGCAGTTCTAATGCAGAATTGCTTTTGCCTCATGCCACCACTGCACTGTCTCTGTGAAATTCTTTTTCTCATAAATGTGCTTGAAATTTCCTGCCTCAGTTAGTAGAACAGTGTGTTTTAAAATGCATACATATCTGTATATATATATACACAAAAGTATATATATATACATATATATATTTCAAAAGTATAGATATATGGATTTCAACTGTATTAACAGCAGGAAAATTCCTTGTTCTAGTTGATTAAGATGCCATATTTAGTACATTGCTTTGATATGTGAACCACATAAGTGGAGCTTGAATCTTGCCTACACATCTGTTGGGACATTTTGTTTTTGTAAGTGGTTGTTCCTTGTTCTTTTCAAGTGAAAAAAGACTCAGATTTCAACACTTAGTTCTAACACAATATGAAGACATGCACTGTCTCACTGGATTTCTTTATGACCTTAAATAAAGGATTTATTAATGGCAAATCACAAGGAGAGGAGAATAAAACAGATAGTAATTTGCTACCTGGGGGAGTTTCAGGAAATGTTTCTGACTCATGTTGTCCTTTGCTGGCAAGGAGCATGGAAGTACTTTGGTCCCCTTCAGTCCCCTACCTAAGTGGTGTATTGGCTGATTTATTGCAGCTAGTAATTAATCATAGAATCATAGAATCACAAGGTTGGAAACGACCTATAAGATCATCCAGTCCAACCGTCTCCTCATCACCATTGCCACCACAAGCACTGAACCACATCACGCAGCACGTCATCCAGACGCCTCTTGAACACTGCCAGGGGCGGCGACTCCACCACCTCCCTGGGCAGCCATTCCAGTGCCTGACCACTCTCTGAGAGAAAAAGTTCTTCCTTATGTCCAACCTAAACCTCCTCTGATACAACTTGTGGCCATTGCCCCGTGTCCTGCTCATTGCCTGGGAGAAGAGGCCAAATCCCTCTTCACCACAACCTCCCTTCAGGAAGTTGTAGAGTGCTATGAGGTCTCCCCTGAGCCTCCTCTTCTCCAGAATGGGTCTCCTAATAGCAGAAACTGCATTCAATGAGCTCTGATTAGGGGTGGCAGTTCCCTGTTCAGCTAGTGTTACGAAGCCCATGGTTCATGCCTGGATGATGCACTTTATGAAAGAGTTAAATATCATAGACAAGTGTGTTACTATTAAGATCTCAGCTGATATATTTGATCTTTGATGTGTGGGCTGCCACTTTTGGAAGATATGGTCCTTCTTTTCAAAAAAAAAGGGAGATGCATCACTGATCTGGAATATTTACTGCAGCCAAGTCCACGGGGGGCATTTATTCTTATTGGAATCACAGTGATTGGAATAGTTGGGGCTGCAGAGATTCCACTGGTCCCTGGTTGTATTACATGAGCTCCAATCACCCCACATTCCAGATAAGCAAATGCTGCACTGGAGTTAGTGTGAACCACACTAGAATGAGCATAAGCATCTCTTTTCCCCTACAGTACAATAAATTTTTTGTAGTAAATTAGCCAAGTAGATTCCCCTGCTTCTAGATAACAGGGGATGGCTTCTGATGTATTTCTTTGTGTCCTTCACCTTCCAGGCTACCAGTGCAATTGCCTCTCACAGTTTACTGGAAGAAATTGTGAATCAGAGATCACAGCCTGCTTCCCAAATCCATGCCGGAATGGAGGCTCATGCGATCCCATTGGCAATGCTTTCATCTGCAACTGCAAAAATGGTCTGACTGGAGTAACGTAAGTAAACTTTCCTAAATGGATAATCAAAGCATTTTAATTGAGTGGTGGAGTTTATTTTTTTGACTGGGTGCTTTGTATCCAGCTAAGGGTCATGATTTAGTGATGGGACCCCGTAGGTCAGGTTGGCGGTTGGGCTTGATGATCTCGAAGGTCTTTTCCAACGTAGACAATTCTATGATCTCCTTGCAAAAAACAACCCGACACTTGGAATCAAGTCCAAGCTAATGAAAGATGAGAAATCCATAAGGCTTTCTGAATCCAGCTCTGAAGCTACTGTTTCAGATGTGATCTCCAAATGAAATATGGATCTCACTAAGATGTGATCTTGCTGAGATATGGACACCTGAGTCATTCCATGAATCCTGTGGAAGCTGATCTGTAATCTTTTCTTTTTGAGAATGGATCAATTATTTAGGCCTAGCTTAAAAGCCTAACTTATTGCATTCAGTTTTAAAATTCAAACCTTGATAAGAAACTTGGTATAGAAACTTGTCCTGTGCTTTTTTCTAATTTCCCCTGTCTGTTTGCACTTTTTGTTTTGTTTTGCTTTTTTTTTATCACCTTTTCTTCCCCGTTCTCTCTGTTTAGGGTTCCTGTGATCATGTTTTTCCCACTTCTCTGATATTTATTCATTTTATCTCTAGCCTTAAGTCTATTTTAAAACTCAGTGTATTCCCCTTTTCTCTCAAAGTAGTAACCTATGAATTTTTTATTACTTATTTTCAGCTCTGTTTTTTCTGTGGATCCTCTTGGTAACTGTATTGAATCCCACGTGTTGGTCCAAAAATGATATAAAAGTGATCAGATCTTCTGTTGTTCTGTGAGCCATCTTAGGATCAAAGAGCCTTTACCTATGAAATGCTTTAAACTTTTATTTCCTTCGTGACATTTTCATTTTATTATGTTAAAAAGCTATGGAATACCTGCAAAAAAAAATAATCAAATGCCATTAATTAATATGATAATAATATGATAATAACATGATAATTGGCCAAGCACCAGCAAGGTGCTCGTTGTAGTTGTACCACTTTGAGAAGTCATTACCTGGAAGCTGGGCTGTTTGCAATCTCCAAACTCCGTGTTCTCCTTTTCTCCTTTTAAGGTGTGAAGAAGACATCAATGAGTGCGAAAGAGAAGAATGTGAAAATGGTGGTTCCTGCGTGAACGTATTTGGTTCATTCCTGTGCAACTGCACGCCTGGCTACGTGGGGCAGTACTGTGGTCTTCGCCCTGTGGTGGTTCCCAATATACAAGCAGGGCATTCCTATGTCGGCAAGGAAGAGCTGATAGGAATAGCTGTGGTTCTGTTTGTCATATTTGTGTTGATCGTCCTGTTTATAATTTTCCGCAAGAAAGTGTTCCGGAAGAACTATTCCCGCAATAACATCACGCTGGTACAGGATCCAGCCACTGCCGCCCTGCTCAACAAGAGCAATGGCATCCAGTTCAAGAACATCAGGAACAGCGGAGACAGCAGGAACATCTACCAGGAGGTTGGGCCTCCACAGGTCCCTGTGAGGCCGATGGCCTACACCCCATGCTTCCAGAGTGACTCGCGGAATAACCTGGACAAGATAGTGGATGGGCTTGGCGTGGAGCACCAGGAGATGACAACATTTCATCCCGAGTCCCCCCGGATCCTGACAGCCAGGCGGGGTGTGGTGGTGTGCAGCGTGGCTCCCAACTTGCCCGCAGTGTCTCCCTGCCGCTCCGACTGTGACTCCATCAGGAAGAGCACGTGGGATGCTGGAACGGAAAGTAAGTGCTGCATGCTGCTGCCTCTCTTCTTACCATAGGTATAGGTTCCTCACAGGCCGCAGCAGGCATGGCTATACTTAATGCTCTAACTTGAAGGCTAATGCATTTTAAATTTTGATTAACACTAGGCACACAAAACATCTCCTTACATGCACTAAGTGTGACCGAACGCATTCTTTGCTTGTTCGAAAAGCACAGATCTTCAAGTTCTTCAAGTGATACAATGCAGACATCTTTCTATTGGGGAAGAAAAGATTGAGGCAGAATTCTCAAACTCCACTCAGTCTGGGCGTTTGGTCTCCCAGGGGAGTTAACATTTTAAAACTTTCTACAAGAAGAAATTCTATTTTGCAAGGGAGATATTCACCAATATATTCTCTAATTCCAGTGTCAATGAAATGAAGCTGAAATCAAGCCCCACTTAGAGGATCACCCTTCCAGTTTATTGCATTCTCATCTGCATTCTGTATCAGAGTGATCACAAATGTTTTCATCCTCACAGCCATGCTGTTTCTACTCTGATGGTTTCTCAACAGCTTAATATAGTGTCTATTTTCATTCCTGGACGAGTTGCTGGAGATACAGCAAGCCTCAAGTATTCTCTTATAGCAAAACACCAGTTTGCTGAGCCAGAGTTAAGGCCCTGTGCTGTCCATCCTTGAGAATGCTCCATACGGACTGAGATGTTTGCTTTAGCAGAGCACAGGGCTTCTTTCTTAGTCATGCTTTCTCTTTTAGGCAACATTTTCTACTGGGTGTTCAACCCCACAGCAACACAACTTTGAGCAGATCTATCAACAAAAATACACAGTCCAGGAAGTTTTTTAGCACTGTTGTTTTAGGCATAAAAACAGAGCAACAAGGAGATGAACTCTCCACAGTGCCTCACATCCGACATGCACGTTTTCAGCTAAGGCAGCATATTGGTCTTCTAGTGAAAAACAGGAATTAATTATTATTCCTTTGGGATGTGTTTCACTGTTGCATTGTGGTTGACCTTTAACCATTAAATACAGTCTTGCTGATTTAAAATATCAGCATGTAAGCCACCACGTGTGTTGTGTGATTCCTTGGGTGTTCTTACCACAGACACTGGTATCTGCATGAATTTCTGCACAGCATGAGGTCATGCCATGGGGATGGGCCTCAGCTGTCACTGAGAGGGAAGCAGTGCAGCTTCATTACTGCAGCACTTACTCCACCTAGTCCGTACCCTGCTTCTCAGCAGGACTAAACCAGCTGTTACTATACGCAGGTGCCCCATGCTGGGTAGAAATATCTACAGATAGCAAATAGAGGGCTGTACTTAGGTGGATTGACTGCTTGCAGCACCTGAGCTTGTTCATTCATAATTAACTAAGGCATCTATCTCAATTCTTGCTATGGATGATATGTTTTCCTTATTATCACTACAGAATGTTTGAATGTGTGTGTTTGATCACATGAGAATTTACACCACAGGCTGCAGTTATATGCTTAAACTGTAGACAAATTGACAAGACTGAATGTCCGTGATGAAATGCATAAATCCACTCTACATCAGTGGTGGATCCAAGGGCTGTTGATGTAAAGATGCCCAATAACTTCACTGGGCTTTGTATGAGCCTCTAATGTGACTCTCAAATTGGGAAATGAACAGTAAAGATAAATGTATCTGTAATCTCTTGTATAAGATGTTTATACCATATTTGTAAAGTCATCAGTTTTCTTGCCACTGAGACTACACCGGGTCCAAAAGGCAGTACTGACTGCAGGTGTTTATTCCTTGATAGCAATGGTGTCAGCTGCTCAGAAGCTTCAAACACTTGAAAAGTCATTAGCTGCCTTCATCGCCAGTGGCTCATTTCCTCTATCTGGAGGAAATATTTTTATTCTGACAATAACAAGAGAAGGCAATCTGTTGGCTCTGTGGTACAAGTAGGCAAATATGCATACCTATAGAGTACCATTTTGCTTTGTTTTTGCTGTCAACGAAGGTAAAGGGGTTGATGACGCTGAAGAAGTGACCTGTTTTGCAGGAAGTAATAAAGGCAGCAACTCTGAAGTGCAGTCCCTCAGCTCCTTCCAGTCTGACTCCGGTGATGATAATGGTAAGAAATTATTTTATTTTTATTATGCTGGGGACAAAGGGATTTAACTCTCTTTATAAAAACAATTAGGTGACATCTAGAAAACCCTTTAATGATGCTGAAAGTCAGAAAGTTCTGTATTCAAACCTTCATTTTGTGGCCACTTTTTAAATTAGTAGTACATGGTTGAAATCTTGATGGATGGAGCCATTACATCAGTACCAAGCTTTACACTGAATTAGAGTTAGGACACAGCAGACTCACGTTGTTAAAATAGAAGCTGACTAATAGGTAGCAACTTAAGCTGTAGATGTTCCCTCTTGGAAGAAGATGACTTTCGTGTTTCATCAGTCAAATCAAAGGGAATTTCTCTACAGTTTGCCAGGTCTCATTCACAGTCCCAGCAAAACTCTGCAGGCTCTCAGCATGCAACAATGAGCAGATGAGGCAGCCCCTGGTGGCTTGGCCTCTCCCTGGCAATCACAGTTCAGCGAACAATAGAGCACCATTAAATCCTTGCTCTGTGCGTGTTAGTTGTCCTACATCATTATCTCAGTAGGTGACGTGGGCAGAGCCATACACAGCCAGAAAGCAGCACACAAAGTCAGATCAAACCCTTGTTCCAAGGCCTGTGCATGTGGAGCAGTGGTGCTGAGAAAAGCCAAGATGTTTCTGCCAGGAAGAGATGATGGTTGTCAGGGAAGCCTCATTGAGATACGCATAAAAGATTAGCACAAAGAAATTGCACTTGGGTTCCTCAGACACCAGTTAATGAACTGTCGGAGGCTCAGCTTCTCAGTCGTGTCACGCAGCTTTCCCTTAGGTACTCCTGAATGTTGGAAAATGCACTTAAAGGGAAGGGCACTTGCAGATGCTTTTGGTTCAGCTGTGACTGAAGCACTGTGAGTATTTTTGTCGCTCTTCTCAGGGCTTTTTTGTGCTCCCCCTCAAAAAAAAAAAAAAAAGTTAAATACTTTTATGATATTATTGTTACCATAATAATTATTCATGTGTTCTTGTGTGGCACATGGTAACTTTTTATATCCCTCACATTCTAATTAGGCTTTTCAGTCACTGGCACAATATCCACTGAAGCTGAATATGCCCGCTCCTTTTTTTGTGAAAGCTACATTTAAAATATAGTCTTTAAAGATAACAATTCTAGTTCAGAGAGAATGAGGGAAGTAGTTTAAATCATCTGAATCATTCTGCAGAGGTCAATGCAAGACTGCACGCTCTGGTTTTCCTGCAACAGCAGGGTGGGTTTGCTGTAGCAGAGCCTAAAATACAAATACAGGTATAGGTAAGTGTTTGCACACACCCTGCTTGTACATAGGGGGTAATGGATATTCTTCCTGAAGCCATAAAAAGTAGTTAATGGTATTCCCTGTGATCAAAAAGCCCCAAACTTTTAGAGATTATAAAGAAAATGAAATAGAAGAATAAAAAGTCACTTGTTCTCAACAATATAATACTTGCCAACTCACTTCAAAGACAAGTTGCAGGTTTCCATCATAAGGAATTTCAAAACAAAGGGATGTGGCAAAAGCAGACATCTGGGTTATCACTTCACTGCCAGTGAATTGCTGATTGTGCGGGGTAGTCCAAGGGAATACTGTTTATGATGCCAATTTTCTACCCCTGGGCAGTGCTGGATTTGGGTGTTCTCATGCACTGAACTGCCTGGGGTAGAAGTTTCCCTCCCTTCTGTGAAAATGCTCCTCACAGCTCTCACCAGAGACAGCCCATATCTGCCATGAAAACTTATACTGCCCTGTTTCTGACCTCATGTTTCCAGTCTGTGTTGCCCAAGACTCCCAGATCTCTGGCAGCAGCACTGTTCTTTCTTTTCTCATTACCCGTTCCCATCTGGCTGACATTCTCAGTAGTGGAGGGATGGACAGACCTTCTTGGTGGGGTTCTTTTTGTCTCCAGCCCTTCCCTGTCATGTCTCGCTCACACCAGCAGCATGTGAAGAAGCCAGGAATGGTATGGGGCTGCATACTATGGACCTACTGCCAAGACAGGGGTTCCCATAGCTCTGATGAGGCTTCTCTTGCATTTTTCAGCCACCCTCAACCTCTTTTTCTACCCACACAGAAACTACTTACATGGTGCCATTTAGTTTTCCATGATGTTTGTTATGCATTAGCCAATACGAGCCTCCTTTGTTTATACAATTACCAGTGCCACTGATGCCATAAACATAGTCAAAGACAGAATATGGTTCCTTTGGCTCATCAAGAATTTTTGCCAAGCTTTCACAAGGACTGAGGAAATTGGATGAGATTCTTGATCCTGTGCCCAAAATTCAAGTGCCCTCTGAATGTTAAATGTAGAGTGAAAAGTGCTATCACTGTTAACGTGCTTTTTGTGACCTGTAAGTCTATTGACTGTGTGAAACAAAAATGTTATTTCCTGCCCAACATTTCTGGTTGCCTTCTTAGCCTGCTCCAAAGCAGTCAGAGTTTTCTTGAAATTAAGAGAGCAGAAAAGCCAGTACCAACTGAATTTAAAGGGAGCTCTCCCTCTGTTTTCACTGGGTTTTATCTCAAGTAGTCAAAGGCAAGGGTGTTACTTTGTCCAAAATCACCTACAATATCATACACTGTGCCACTGTTTTATTCCGTGTCAGAAGATTGTTTGGTCAATACAGATTATTTCAAGGGAAAAGTATATTTTGTAAAATAGCTGCAGAGGACACACGAGGCATTTGTGAAAATATTCTGTCAAGCAAAAGTCAAAATTTGAACCAAACCTATTTGACTCTGTCCTTCTAATTATAGCAGTGCTTCTTAATGTCCCAGAGATACTGCATTGCACAGCATGTAAGTAAATTATAAGTAAAACATTCCTCTTAGGAAATAGATGAAGCCCAGCACCTTTCAGATGGTGTGGTGGCATGAGGATGATGATTCCTTGGAGCACATACCATGATCTCTGGAGACCTTTAAGTAAAAATGAATTAGAAATTAGTGTCAGGTAGACAAGATACTGCTGTGGTTAATTGAATCAGCTGGCCAGTCTGTTTGAATTCATGAGGTGATACACATCATGCCATACGCCTTTTTGGAAATGTTGGTTTGGAATTTATCTCCACTCTGAAAATGTATGGGATTATCTGAAATGAAGTGTCCTGCAATCCACTGCATAAATCATGCATTGGTCAGCAGCCTTTTTTTTTTTTTCAATGTCAGTTCTGTCTGTTTGAGAGAATTTATTGTGGTAACATGACGTATGTTTTAAATACTAACCTGAAGCTGTCCTTCCCCTCCCTTTATTTTCTGCTTTCCCTCCCCTGCAAGCTTCCATAGTGACTGTCATACAGCTTGTCAACAATGTAGTTGACACTATAGAAAATGAAGGTATTTAATTTTTTTTCTTTCTTGTTATGCAACAATGCTTCTTGTTTTCATTGTGAAACATTCCAGCAGAACCTCACTAATCTAAACCAACCAGCAAACCTGCAGTGGGGATTGGGATTTGCAAATCAGCATGTTCACCAGCAAACCTAAAAGGGTGTTCTACAAGATATCTTTGGGTAACTGGAAGTGGTAGAAAAGGTATCAAGGCCATCATCATCTCTCGTTTGCCTAATTGCCATAGCCTTCAGAGAGCGTAGGATGAGGTTGACAATGAAGCCAAATCACTGAGATTATCCTATCTGCAGAGGATGTGAAGCAGAAGATGCCAAAAGGTATCTGTAAAGTATCCCAAACTGTGATTAAACTGGATTACACACTCCATTGGGACTATACGGAGGGCAACAAAGTGGTGGTGGGCAGGTAGCTGGTTTCTCCCAGGTAATAACATCAAATAGATGATGTACAGACACAGCTCCCTTCATCCCATGGAGCAAGGCAGCCTGGCCACCACTGCTTTTCCCTTGGGCTTCATGTGTGTACTGAACAGAATGTGGCACTGGGTCCGAGGGCCCATCATACAGCTCTGCCATTGACCTCTGTGTAATCTTAGACCCATTTCACTACAAGTGAACTAATTTCCTTACATTACAATTTGGTTCTCCAACAAAGCACTGAGGAAATGTGATATAACAAAGATAAGTATTTGTTTTATTTATTTATACAACATATGTCCTCACTTTGGGAAAATGTTGACTCAAGTCCAGCTAACCTCAAAGTCCAAAATATAGTCTATAGTATATTTACTGATTTTCTGAAGTGTAAGATGGCCATTCTACTTGCTACTTCATAGAAAGAACTACCCAAGGTTAACTCAGAAAGTTAGTTCTAATCATTAAAAAAAAAGAAAAAGAAAAAGAAAAAGAAAAAGAAAAAGAAAAAAAGAAAATACCCCTGAAAAGAAAGCACAGTCGCTGTAATTGGCCCCGTCTTCCTAATGGAAAACATAAGCAAACACACTGGCTTCCTATCATGCTTCACAGGTCATAAAAAGCCAGCTTGGCAGTGCTTTCAAAAGGCTGTCACTCAAAGTGCTTTGCCCACTTCCCAGTCCCTTCTCTGAGAGTCATTATTTTCACAAGCTGTGCAGCAATAATGGGTGCAGAATGGCTGCCACGGGAGGGAACAGAGCTCCTTCCCCATGCAGCTCTGCAGGTGTTGCAGGTCAGTATTAGTGAGGTTCTCCTGGATCCTGAAGTCATGCAGCTTGGAGGGACCAGGCGCATCTCAGGGGCAATGTCATTATTCTGAAAGTCAGCAGCGTCCACTATGAGAAATTAGAGGAAAGGAGAAGAGTGGTTAGGGCCGGTTCAGACAGTGCTGCTAAAGCTGCAGTAGCCGGAGCCCTACTCAGCCCAGGCTAATGCAGAGCAGGCAGAATGCCACTATCTGGCTAATGAGCTAACAAATAAATCACCATCATCACATGGCTTATGTGATGATAAACCAGGTCATGAGTGGTGTTAATAGATGGAGGCCTGGAGAATTGTCTGCTCTGCCCTCTTTTGTGGCTGAGCCCAAGAGAGGAAACCCTGTCGTGCCATGAAAGGCAGTTCTTCTGGACAGGCCTCCTCCAGCGATGCAGTCCAGAGACCTCGTCCAGTCAGTTCTTGCATGAAGCCAAATAACATGTGGTTGAACAAGAACCATCTCATCTAGTAAGCGCTGCAGCTTTTTCCCTGCTCTTTTCTCACATGGAACCTCTTCCCCTGCTCTCTCCCCAACCCCTGCACCCTCTCCATACTGGAATGCCTCCCTCCCCACCAGCTAGCATGGCAGTGCAGGTGGGAGGTGGGTATGGGGTTGCGGAGCATTGTAGTTGATGGCCCCATTAAATGGCTTTGTATTCTATTCTATTCAGGTTCTTATACCGTGCCCATCACCATGGTATCTGAGCCCAGGTGGGCCCAGATTTGTTTGAACCGGCCCTGAGAATGGTAGATTCTTATTTTTCTGTTTCAAAGTGAACAAGTGAAAGAAAAATGTACTTTGCAATTATAAACCATACAGATGGTGGATAGCCCTTTTTGTACTAAGAATTCCAGCTCTAATGTAATTTCATATCTGTTCAGTGAGGGTAAATAGTTAAGATATGATAGAATAGGAATATGATGCACATGACATAATCATTTCTTTATGTATGTCTGCATTTGACTGGGCAAGCTTATCTTGTATGTTAAAATAAGGAACAATTTAAAATCCTATTAAAACAACACTGAGCCAGCTGTACTTTAGAAATATGCATGCAGAGCTTTATATTTTCACATGTAAGTCCATGCTGGTAACAAGCTCCTAGTTACCAGCTTTTACTTTTCACTTTGTATCTGGCAGTGTCTGTCATGGACCAAGGACAGAACTACAACAGAGGTGATTTTTTGGGGACCCTTTCTGCCTGTTGGACTGTGCTAGGGTGGGAGGGCACTGACTTGGTCTGTTTTTCTTTTACTGTTTCCCGTGTCCTCTTTTGTTTGAATTCTGTTGGGTTGCAAATGCTGCATGAGAATGGCCAGCCACTTCGTTATTTCAGGATCCAGTTCTTAGTCTCTCAGTCGATCAGATTGTTTGCCTACACACTTTCTTGAAACAAAGCCACTGGAGGTGGAAGGGGAGTTTAGATATGATACCATAAGCATGCTGACTTCCTTTATGTATTTCTTCAATTAACTTTGAAAAGCATTGTTTCAGAGATTTTTGTCATTTTGATTTCTCAGCTTCATAGTTTCTAATGCAACCTAGTAGCATCCTGCAACGTGAACTGCCTTTGAGTGGCCGTGGTTTGTTTCTTTGCTTGTTTGCAATTGCATCGCCATACCGTGTAGTCCTTCTGTCCTATCCATTGGGTCAGAGCATGGCTGACCCATGCAGACAGCCTCTGACGCATGCTGTGACTTAAATGTGTATTTAGGATTAAGAGTTTGCTCTTTAGCGAGTGCATGCCGGTCGCCCCTGGTCATTAGCGGCCCTGTCCTCACTGCTGTGATTCTCTTTCCAGCGTACCATTGGGATACCTCAGACTGGATGCCAAGTGCTCGTTTATCTGACATAGAGGAAGTGCCCAATTTTGAAACGGCGGACGGAGGCTCGGCTCATCACGGCAGCACCAGAGAGCTGGAGACGGATTACTATCTTGGTGGCTACGACATCGACAGCGACTACCCACCCCCTCACGAAGAGGAGTTTCTGAGCCAGGACCAGTTACCACCTCCTCTTCCAGAGGATTACCCAGACCAGTACGAAACCCTCCCGCCCTCACAGCCGGTCTCGATGGCAAATACTCTCAGCCCCGACTGCCGGCGACGGCCGCACTTCCACCCCAGCCAATACCTCCCTCCTCACCAGTTCCCCCATGAGACAGACACCACAGGGGCTCAGACTGGGAATGAGTTTAGTACTTTTGCTGTTGGCCCAAGTCAGAACACAGAAAACGTTAGTGCAGGTAAGATGCCCTTAACCTTGCACAACTCTCTAGATGCCTCCTCCTCTGACGTCTCAGCCAGCTGCGGCTTTGATGACTCCGAAGTAGCCATGAGTGACTTTGAAAGCGTGGAGGAACTCAAACTAGAAAATGTGCACATTCCATTTGTGGAGACCCAGCATCAGACACAAGTGTAAAAGGAAGCTCCCTTCTTCTTTCTCTTCTTCCTCTTTTTTTTTCTTCTTTTTTTTTTTGTCATTTGATCCAATTAATAGTATAAATATTGAGAAGAAATTTTGCTGAAGGTGTATCTATATATATTGGGCAATGCAAAAACACAGTATAACCCATTATTAACTTGTTCAGAAATGGTATTGTATGTGCAGACATGAAGAGACCAATTGTGTTAAGTATTACACATTACAAAATTGTTACAGACAATCGGGTGAGTGTGTACCTTCTATTTATTACAAGAGTAAAACTTATGAGGAAGGGGAAAATGATCTCATTGCTGAATAAATTCTTTTTCTCCCTCCCACCTCCACCTAGGGTTTGGGGTTGTTTTTTTTTTTTTGTCGTTGTTGTATTATTAAAAGTGTTACAGTGTTATGTTCTTCCTACAGTATTAAAGAACTGGTATGGATGATTCCAAGAGGCAATGTTGCATGAAATATTGTCAGTGAAAGAGTGAAAGCAATTGATCGCTGAGGCTGCTATGTACATCACATCAGATGGCTTAAAGAACAGCATTTACAAATTGACATATCAGAGATAGTCATTTGTCCATAAATATTTGTCTACGGTTTCCTTTGTTACATAATATTTCATTCTACTTCATGCACATATACAGCAACGCATGTACAGCATATATTCCCTCTAAATCAGCCCACTTTGGTTGCCATTTTTCAACACGGTGTCAGACATATGTGTACAACTTCACTGGTGAGAACTTCCCTTGACTGCTGCATGACGTGTGAACATGGATCTGAAAGCAGTTGGAAACCTAGGGTATCTGTGTAACACGGATGTTGGTTTTTTTTTTTTAATTCTTTCTTTGGGCAATTTCTTCTTCAGCAGCAGTCATCATGCTGGAATTATTGCAGTAAAATTAGTTGCAATTAAGTTGCATAAAACATTGCTATCATCTCAGATTGTTAGTTTAACATCATTTGGCAAATGTCCATCCATAGTATTTATGGGAAGAGCTCTCAGCTGCTGCAAACTGATCAGTTGGTGGAACTGCACGGATGGGTCGTACAAGGAATCTGACTGTAGATTTGCTGCTGGATGTCCATGTGATTTCACAGGATTTGAGAATTTCCAAAGGCTGTTTGCAGACAGCAGGATGTCATTGTGGAATGAAGACAGCGGCAGCATTACTGTGATCTTACGCTTCCCTCAGCCTGGTTGGAGTAAATGGCCTTTCGCAGTGATTGGCCTGAACAGCCCAGTGCAACATGGAAATGTGGATTTGCACTCAGTGTATACATACCCATTGCTCAGTGCAGAAAATGTTTAACTGCTGCTTTTTACATCATCTTTATACCTTGTACAATGAATGTGAGTCTGTAGTCTGCATTACTGCTGGACATTCATCCATTCCTGCCATGGCATCACTCAGTCATTTTGAAAAGCTGTTGAATGCGTGTCCTTGTTATTAATGAATAGATTCATTAACAGATTTCTTATGCCACTTTCCATATCCTGCCTCTTGTTCAAACACGTTAATGGAATGGTTTCAGCAGTTGTGTTCTCGGATGTGTTTTTGACTGAGCGGAGTTTCACACAGAATTAAGTTGTGGGTTTTTTTATTCACAAATCACCCCCAGCAAAAAGAAATCGTTAATAGAATATAATTGAAGTAATTACAGCTTGTAACACTTTTAATAAAACGGGATTTCTAAAATTCTTAGAAGCAGGTATGACATGCAGTGACTCTTTATTGGAAAACAGCTTATTATACAGGTCTGTGAATTGAGTGAGCTTTTGGAAGGACCACATACTGCACGTACAAGTATTGTCAAGTACTTGTCTGCCAATAGTTCGTGTCCATTGAATTTATGAATGTCACTTGGTCTTCTCAAAGTGAACATGCTTCTGTAGCAGTGTTATATTCTGAATGTGCTCACAGTACATTTCACCTCTCTTTCCCTCTCATTTTCAAGAAAAAATAATGGAAATTTGTATCACAAGAACTGAGGGATTCTGTGATTTGCCAATGAGCTATGAAGTGGTTTGGCAAGCCTCAAAGCGCAGACAGAGGATGATGTGCATTGCTCATCAAGTCAGTGTTGCAGAAAAGCAGATGCAAGAATTAGATTGGTATCTCTTCAAGGTTAGGAACAACTGAGTGAAAAAGCAAAGCTGGAAGTTTAGTTGTCACCAAGTAATTTTAAAGGTGGCATAATGTTTTTGAGAGCTTGGTACTCTTTCAACATCTGCTTGTAGCTTACATGAGGTTTTGCTCCTACTCAGTTTTGGTGTGAGACATTTTTATCTGTCATGCAATTAATTCTCTTTTAGCCCCCAGTTATTTATGAAGTGTTCTTATCATCATTCTTCTGCAGTAAGCCCAAGACACTGATATCAAAACTGTGCTGGGACATATCAAAAGTGTCCCAAGGGAGAGCACCACAGAAGCTTAGCAGCTGCCATACAGAAAAGATCAGTGTTTCTTACCAAGCTTGTTGCCTCAGTAATATCTTGTTGGTAGTGAATTTTACTAGTAAAATATGCATAAATACAATGTATAGTACTTTTTCTGTTTTGATGTTGTTGCCTTTGCATTTCACTGAACACCGACTTATTAAAGTGCTGTGGGGAAGGTGCCAAGGATCGGCCATTCATCGTTCTCTGTCCCACTCATGCTTTCTATACCTCAGTATCTCCTCCCCTTCGAATGAAGTACTCCCAACCTGATTGTTCTATATTCAAGCAAATGCCCCTCTGTGGATATTGGTACTTCTGTGGCCTGTCTGGTTCTGTTCTGGCTCTTTTTGATGGTGATAAGACCTGAATGCAGAGATCAAAGTGAAATATTTCTTAGGGAGTAAGACTTTTGCATTAACATCTCTCTTGTTAATCCAAACCATTTTATTATCCTTTTTACTACTGCTCTACATGGAGAAGCCCTAAATTTCTGGAAGATAACAACCCTCCCAATCTAATATAAGAATTAGTGTTCACCTTGTTCCATCCAATATGTATTTATTTTTCTGCCATATGCAGCAAATTTATGTTGCTGCTGTTGTCATTCCCAGCTCCCTGCTTTTGTTGCAGCTTCCCTTGCCATCTCTGCTGATCTGATTGGCCTTGGTCCTATCTGTATTTCAGTTTATGTTCCTGTAGATGGCTCCACTACACGCTATCTTCTTTCAGGATCAGCTATGAGGAGAGATTTCATAATCTTAAATGATTTCTCTAGCGAAGTCTGAAGCAGTGCTGGTTTTCATGCATCTGTACCTCAGAAACTCAGCCTGGATGCAGCACAGGGTGCTACATGGATGCAGTACAGGGTGTACAATGCATGCCACTGAAATGCTGATTAAGAGAGAGGCAGTAGCCTGTTTGCTCAGAGCCAGGCAAGTGGTAAGCTTCAAGAATGTGGCATAAAAATTGTTGCTGTTGGCTCAATTAAACATTCATTATGAAAAGAAATGTATCACAGGACAAGTGGCTAAAAACATGATTTACTCCTCATCAAGTTCCTGTTAGAAAAACTAAAGGAATGCTGTAGTGTGCCCTTAATAAATGCAAACGTGGGAGGGTTGAAGGTGCCCTGGACCAGTTTTTCTAAGTTTCATTTGAAAAGGTAATGTGATCAATAATGGAGAAAAACAGCTATTTAGAGCCAGTAGTGAATGTACATCTGTGCTCTGTTGGTGTTTTTTGGAGCTATTAACCGAGTAATAATGGACATTTTATAGGCTTCCAAAGAGAGAGTTATATTTTCAGGTTCATTCTCTGATGGTTTACCGCCATTCATCATGTAGTAAAACTGCTTTTTGCCTCTTTCCATCAATACTCCAAACTGTGAATTGAGCCTTAGCAATTGAGAGTGTTGCTCATTGTCCATGGCCATTAATCCGTGCTTCATGAACTTGACATTTAACATCTCCATTACCAGAAGGGGCATTCAGTTAGTAAATCAGCTGCATCATCCAAGGGATGGGCGGGTGGGGAAGAAATGAAATTAAGTTCATTTCATTCTGTAATAATAAAAAGCAATAACTACAAATGTGTCGTATTACACAAAGGCCATAAGTAATCTTTACCAGTGTTAAGAGTGCATTTGAACTGTACTATGGAAAGAGATCAGAGCCCTCGGAACTGTAGCATTCTTCTGTCATAGAAATACCTGAATGGCTGTTATTTAACAATGCAATGAGCCCATACTGCCACTTTTCAGGAGGTGACAAAGATGTTTATGAGTGAAAGCAGTTCTCTTTAAAGCACTGTATCGGAAAAGATTGTCTTGTAAATTTTACCTGTTGCAAGCAGGCTGGTTTGTAAAAGATGTATGTTTTGGTGTTTAAAAAGAAGTTTATAAAATAATGTATATAATGGTTTCAAATTACCAGGCTTTTGTAGATATTTGATGCCAATCAGGTCGCTTTAATTTTTGTTCCTTTGTTTGTTTGTTTGATGTCATTTTGAAGAGTCATCAAAGTTGATTTAAACTTTTGAGTAACAGAGAAAAAAAAAAAAGTTTTAGATTTGAACAGTGGTACTTTTTAATCATTTCACAATGTACTGTAACTCTTTGGTTCAGCTCTTTTTGTTAAACTTTTTCTGTTCTTAAGACGTTTTTTATTGACTTTTTTTAAATGAAATGTGTTTTGCACAAAAATACTCAAGAGATATGAATTCTGTGCCATTTCAAGTAGGCATTAAGAGATGTCATTTCTCCAATGACAACAAATTCAACCTTATGCGAAAGGGAAGGTTTATCACTTTAGGTGGGTATAGTCCCTCATCCAAAAACTAATTGTTCCTTCATAATTGCTGTTGGCAGTATTGTCTTGTGTTCTTTTGCTATAAAAACAAAACAAACAAACAAACAAAAAAAAGTGTACAGGTTTGTAACTGCCAAAATTTGCTAAAGTTGATGGTTAAAACAAATTTTCCAAGTAAACAAAAAGAAAAGCCTAGCTGTGTTGACTATTTCTTGATTTTTCTCCTATTTTCAAAGGAGGGAACAAGATAAGACATCAGTTCTGCAAGGAATATAGTTTTTCATTACCTTGCTGTGTACAGTATTGCAGAAAATGCTATTTTTTTTGGACAGCAAATTCGTTTATTACATGGCATTTCCTCCATAGGAGCCCCTACTCACACCACAAGGCTCTTGCCAAGGGTTGTTTGACTGGTGTGTGTACACTAATGTGGCTGCTTAATTAAAACCTCAACCTTAAATGAAGCAGAGTATCAGCATATCACCTAACCATCTAGACATGGAGCTCCACCAGCTGCACTAGTTTCAGAGGGCAGCTCAGCTGTTCTGGGTTAGCTGCTGAGCAGGGTGCAAGGGATGGGTGCTCAGAGGAGATTCAGAAGCAGAAGCCCTCTGTGTAGTGTGGTAAGGTAGATTGCCTTCCTGCCACGGGCACCTCTGTCCTCCAGCAGCCTGGTACTAACAGCTGGGACCAGCTAGGACAAATTCAGGTGGGAAGTCTCAGGTGCATACACACTATGCCAGCCAGAGCTGTAATTAGGCACAATACTCAGCCTGCTTAGAGCTTACATTCAGGGATCACCGAATCATAAAATGGCTTGGATTGGAAGGGACCATAACTATCTATAACTATTCCAATCCCCTGCTGTTGGACTGGTTGCCCCACACCAGATCAGGCTGCCCAGGTCACCATCCTGCCTGGCCTTGAGCACCTCCAGGGATGGGGCATCCACAAATACCCTTTTCTGACATTCTTGAAACAGGATTTAAACTGTGTCAAAATAAAATACCAAGTCAACATTAAGCATCTCTCTTCCCCGAGAATACTAATTGTTTTTTTTCCTAGAATGCAAAGAAAGTCAGTTCCCTTTTTGTTTTACTATTTGTATTTCCCCTACTTATAGGAAAGCTTTTCTGCTTTACCACGTTTCCTAGCAGCCTTTGACTCAACCTCAGTGAAATTTTTCTGGCAGTAAGAAAGTGGCACCATAGAACAGCAGGGCTCACCAGTGTAGTAAGAAGATCAGTAAACAAGGATGCAAGGCTATTTTGGAAAACATTCAAGACTAAATGACTTAAAATTCCTGCCTCTGTTTAGTGTCCTGAGCTGGAGTCAGGGAATGGAACCAGTATTTCTTTCAGGATGGACAAGATGAGATTGAGACAGCAACAGGTCAAAACTCAGGCGTCCAGTTTAAGGGAAGTGCCCTCTTCACTTGAGTCTACCATAAGCTATTTCTTCCTTCACTGTATTATAATAACAAAGGTTGTGCAAACTTCCAGGCCAACATCATGGAAACAGCTTCCTTCCCATTAAAACCAACTCTCTGATGATTTCAGTGGGCTTAGAGTTCTATCAAACAGTTTGTTCTTTTATCACCACAGAAACATCTGTAATGTAAAAAGCACGGAAATCTGGGCTGGATGGTCCAGCTGCAGCACTTCCAACCCTTCTGAAGCAGCTGGAGTACTGCCACAGTACTGTAGGAATTGGTCACCTGGGAGTTACGGGAAGGAGAGATTCCCATCCATCTGTGAACTTACTGAGCACCTCAATTTTCAGATCAGAGACCTTTCCCTGATGGTAACAGCCTTTCTGCTTCCCCTTTTTACCTTACTTGCCTCCACTGTTATGCAATTGGGAAAAAATCATTCCAATGACTGTAACTTTATCTCAAGTTCAGAGAAAGGAACTTAGAAGCCCCTACGTCTGTTCAACAAGCAGCCACATCCATGCCATAAGGAAGATGCGTGTATGCATGCCTTTTCTACAATACAAATCAGCATCCTGGTGGTAGAAACGTATGTGGTTTCGTATAAAAGGAGGCAAGCAAAATTAACACTAGTTTTTCTTCTTTCAATTTAACCCTTTCAGGAGCATGTTCTCCCCAGCAGTACAGGAGTCTTTCTGTACATATAGTTAGTTCATATCCCTGGTAAAATTCACTTTTCTAGACTTCCAAAGAGTAATCAAATGTCTCCCCTTCAGCATGTGAAACCTCATGTCTCTGGTTTTGGGATGGAGGAGAAGTCACACCAGGGGGCTTCTTACAGTACCTGGTAAACCATGTGTAGAGATGTGGCAACCAGCCTGGCTAGGGAAAACCCTGCAACCTGCTTGAGGTCAATGGAATATTGCTTAAAGGTCATCCAGCACTACCAAATGAAATTCAAGCCAGTTAGGGGAGTCTTAATTCACAGGCATGTGAATTTTAAGTCAGTTGCCAGTTTGATAGGAGCTTTAGCATCCATATATCTTTGAAATAATTGCCTACAGCACACCTCAGATGAGCTCCTATCTGGTGGACAGCGTCAGGCATCTCCCACATGGCAAGAGATGTGCTCAGGTACAAGCTAAAGGAAATGCCTCGTGGAGACAGATGAGCCAATGCTATTGCCCAGGGAAGAGGAAAGGTACAAAGAAGCTCAGAAAAGCCCATTCATGCTGTCCCACTTGGCTGGTTCTTGGCTTACTTGGACATGTCATAAATTGCTCTCAAAGGAAAAATGCTGCTGCAATCTGGCCAAGCAGAGAAAGCAGTTGTCTGCTACAACCTATTGATCAGTTATGTGAGAGTGTTTGCACACACAAACAATAAAGAATAGAAGTGGGGAACAGAAACTGTTTTTTAGTCTCTTCTTTATGTCAGGTGATGTATTTTATTTTAAAAATATAGAAAAAATAAACACATTAATTAAAGACAATATTATAAGGTAATCACATTTTAAAAACAAGAACAACAAAAAACGGGAGCATTAAAGCAGCCCTAGTAATTCAACCCTGATACAGTTAAATAGTGATGTGCTGCTTTCATTAAGCCCACCACGTCTTTCAGCTTGTCTTCGGTATGCTGTGACTCTGCTGGGTCTCCCTGAGAATGGGATCTTCGCAACCCAGAAAGAATTTCTCCTGGAAATTGTTTATTAGGGAAACCTAAATAGGCTTCTCTGAGTTATGTGTGAACTCAGAAGCTGCAAGGAGACAAAATACCTGCCATTCCCCATCCCACTTTGAGCAAATAGAAAGTGTGTCCTTCTAGGAGCATCCATCAACTGTGTTCCCAACAATGTCTGCATTTCCTC
Source organism: Lagopus leucura (assembly GCF_019238085.1). Classification (NCBI taxonomy): domain Eukaryota; kingdom Metazoa; phylum Chordata; class Aves; order Galliformes; family Phasianidae; genus Lagopus; species Lagopus leucura. The sequence continues at coordinate 7,646,707 of NW_024962254.1, forward strand.
ATGTCTCTTCACGTGTTGCTTAACCCTTGCAGCTAACATTTTTCCTTCAATATGTTTGAACCCAATGTTTTGGCAATGTTTTGGCAGCCAGTGGGTGGTTTGTAGCATTTTTGGTGCTGAATGGAACAGCTGTGAGCAGCACGGGGCAGTCCCTGACTTTCTCAGACACAGATAACCCCCAAAGCTCCATGCCACCAGAACCCTACAATTTATGACCAACTGAGTGATCTAATTTCCTTGCATACTCTCTTGCTCCCTTGGATACTAGCTTAGTATCTATTTAGTATCTCTCAGTTGCAGGACAAATCCTTAGCAGCTCTTCTTTCTCCTCCTCCTGAAATCCTGTTTTATTCTTTCTATCACAGTAAGAAAGTTTCCCAGTACCTTCTTCCAAAATCGTATTGCCTTAAATACCTGGGTAACTGACAGGTAAGGCAAACACTGAATCACCTGCCATTGCTTACCACAACTTTAGCTGCCCTGAAGTGTGCTTTGCTGGTAAGTAAGCTAGTACCTCTGGTGCCAGTTTTTCTTTCCTTCAGGCTAGACTAAGCTGAAACCCTCCCTGAGCTGCTGTGGTTGGTGTTGTCAGGTTGCACTGGATTCTGACAAGCCCAAGTCACGCTGTCCCACATTTGTCTGGTAAATCCTGAAAGGAAATTGCATTTTATTGTTTTCTTGGCTAGTACTCTAAATATCTCTTCCATGAGAACTTCAACCTCAATAGCTCTGTAGATTTATTCCAACCCAGAAGATGCTATATTGAATGAACTTGCAGAATGCACAGTCCTTCATAGAGTAGACTACAGACCTGTGCAGTTTTACTGACTCTAACTAGGGTTGCACTGTATGTTTCAACAAAAAGGAAGAGAAGTAAACTCACTTAATGCTCTATTTTGGCCTTAAGAACTGGCCGGTTCACTCTCCGTCTAGAGTCACTGACCTGACTACATCACCGCTAACTGTAGTGAAAGATTAGACACCTGACAGACCCACAGCCAACACTGATGTTAATAGAATGGTGGGATTTAACTGCATATTATCACCACAATGGTGTCTCAGATGGCAGTTATCTCACCCAGTCTCTGTTATAGAAGGGCAGACATTTTCAAATTCTGTGCCAAATTAGCCACTCCCATACATTTGTCTTAGACTTAGAAGAGTGCAGGTTCAGTTGCCTGTATTTAAGCAATAGATCCAGCCTAACTCCATGAAAATTCTTCTTTCCCTGATCCCTCTCCTTGAAGAGAAATTAAATGATAGTCACTGTTTAAGTGGCAGTGCTGTTGAGCTTCAGTTGCAGGGGCATGAAATCGAAGACCACAATCATCTTTTTGCTTTCCATCTTCTCTGCAATCTCCATAATTCACATGAACTCAGGAATTAATCTTTGTCCAACCAAGAAGCAGTGACTCTGTTCATTCAGTTGTGTGGCTGAGCTCCAAACCCTGCAGCACACAGACTCTGACATTTCTCGATCTGTGTACAGTTGCTGTGATGCTCCTTAGTACGATTATTTTTGAAGATATGGCTGCTATGTATCAGGCTTACTTGGAGTTGAATGACTGTGCAACAGCTAACATAAGCAAAGCTGGAACACAGCTTGACTGAGGTCTCAACTAAAAGCCAGAGTAGGGCAGACACGTACAGTATTAGAACAGAATCAAATCACAATGGCTGATGAAACTTGGTGCAAAAGCATTATCATTATAAGAAGTCACTGAGGTAACCTTAAATGCTAAAATACCAGACTGGTAGTCTTAAGCAAAACAACTGTGAATCATCATTCTGTACACAAGTTTTCCTAACAACATAGAAAACTCAATTCTGGGACCAATCTTACCCATAAGAACAATCTAGAAATGTATAAAAAGTATTTGCTTGTGTAATTAATCGCGCAATGACACAGAACTATTCTTTAAATGGTAAATAATTATGGAAACTGGTTGATTATACAGAGGACCATTTGACAAGGATGCAGTTTTTACAATACCTGCAAATCATGAATGCTGAAGAACAAACATACACTTCTTTCACAGAGTTTAGGAACTGGGACAGCTCTGCATCCCAGTAAATAGAACTCAGAAACAGTATAGTAGATAATTATTGAATAAGTTATTTACGTGTGATGCCAGAAACTTGATCCGTGTCTGAGAAGCAATCTTTGGCACCACAAGGCTGGAAGAACCAAATGGTAATGGGAGATCTATTTAGCAACCGAAAGATTGCTAAAAATTATCACAGAAAACAAAACCAGAAAACATCCATTCAGATATCTTTACATCATTCTGATCTTCAGTCTGTCTGATCTTGAAGCAGTCTGCATCTCTGATAGAGGAGCTGCAGTCAGTGTGGTCAAAATCAATTCCTCCCACTATTATTAAAAGGAAATTAAAATTTAAAAAAAAAAAAAAAAGTCAGTTCACATAGGGAGAAAATGAAAAGTCCATCACATATTAAACCCCAAACCCACCCAGTGCCTGCACAGGGAGCCCTGGGGCCTGTAGCCCTGGTAGGGCCCTCTGCAGCACTTCTGCCCTGGGCTTTGCCAGCAGACATTGAGGGGTAGGGAGTTGCTTTATTAGCACTAATCTACCACTTGCAGTATTTCTTTAGTATTTCTCAGCCCCCCACCACCCACCCCTTCCCTATTTTTGTTTTTTTTTTCCTTCTTAAGATCATATTTTTACCCATAAGGGATGTTTCATCATACTGACTGCAATATGGAAATCAGAAGACTTCAGCATTACTCCAGAACACTTTCTGAGGGGATTTAGCACCTGCAAACAAATTACTCATCATGTACTCCTTAGGAAGAAATAAATTTTCCTCTAAGTTGCCAGAGAAGGTGGTTTTTTTCTTTTTTTTTCCTCTCTGCTGTTTGCACTGGATTTTGAGCTGGAGATGTTTTTGACGTTAGATCACTGCTTTGACGTGGTTTCTTCACAGAAGATTAATTTCAGGGGGCAACAGGGTTTATCATGTGGGGGAGAATTACTCATCACTTACAGGAGCTGAGGAAGAACAAAAAACTTCTAATTGTCCAAAGCACTCAATAGGAGTTCTGACTTTGAATGCTTTAGGTAACAAAAATGCTCTGGCGTGTTCCCACACATGTAAGGCAAGGAAAGATAACAGCTACACTCTTGGCAGTACACAAGATGACAGCACAGAAGCTTTCAACTAGGTCCTCAAGTTAGGATGTCAGAGCAATAGGACAAATGGCATCTCGAGATTCACTATAGGGAAAACTGTTGTGTCAGGTGTTACTGCTGCCTCCCACAGAACTGTTGTGCTACCTGCTGTGTAAGCGCTCTGCCACAGTCTCGTCTTCCTCAACAGCAGAATCCAGTTACTGCGTTTTGTTTGCGGCTTTGAATCAAGTCAAATGCATATTTCTCACTGAATTTCATGGCTAGGCCCTGTTGAAAAACTCAGTGTTAACACAGGTTTTCAGGATTTGGGAGAAGATGAACTTCCCATTCAGCAGGCACGGGTTGGTAAGCAGTTGGCTTGCAGATGAGCAATACAGAGTTACTCATTCAGGTTCCATGATTACCCTAGAGAAATTTTACAAAACCCACACTGTCCATTTTAAGTTATGGCAGCATAATTGACTTTAACCAAGTCAAAGTGCCTTATAAAGTTGTCGTGTCCCCGCTGACCTGTCTGTAAGCGCGCTGTCAACAGCCCCCTGTGAAATTATGCACAATAACTTAAAACCCTTGTGAATGTGCAGTTGCAAACCCAGTATGTGATAGACAGCACTGAAATAATTTACACTGACTTACTCATCTCAAAGGTTATCTAATAATGTCAACAACAATGTCTCCCACAAAGCTCTGTTCTGTCAGCAAGATCCAAAAGTGATGGAGTTTCCTCCTGTTGATTTAGGGCTAAATTCTCCCTCACATCTTAGAATCATGTCAAAGGCTGAAGACAGAGAAACAATACTCCTTGACCTTTTTACTTGATTTGCCAAGAAAGGTGCAAATTGTTGAGTTGTGCTTATGTTATTCTCTGCCATATTTTCTGTCCTCCTGCCCAGAGCACTGAATGATCTGACAGGCAAACAGCAAGCATTCACCAATCTGCAAGCAGCAAGGCAAAAACTGTCAGTTCTGTCCAGAACCAAGACATCTTCATGCTTACTTGGGTCTTTTGTTTGTTCCCATCTCAGTACATGTTTCTCCTTTATACTTAAAGGTTGGACTTTGGATCAGGCCCTACTTGAATTCTTGCCCTCTTTCTAATCTTTGCTTTCATGTCCGGTTGAAGAAACAGGGAACATATAAACAAAATGAGATGAAGAGATAGAATATCCCAGGAAAACTGTATTGAGACTAAATGAAAGGCAGTCTTAATCATTAACAAATCATATAACAAAACCATAGAACGGCTTGGGTTGGAAAGGACTTCAAGGTTCATGCAACCATGGGCTGACACGTGGTTGCCACACACCAGCTCAGGCTGCTCAGGGCCCATCCAACCTGTCCTTGAGCATCCCCAGGGATGGGGCACAACAGCTCTCTGGGCAACCTATGCCAGGGCCTCTCCTCCCTCTGAGTAAAGAATTTCTGCCTAACATCTAACTTAAATCTCCCTTTTTTTTTTTAGTTTATAACCATTACCCCTTGTCCTATCATTATAACAAAAACATCATTATAACAAAAAGTTTAAGGAGGAAATGACAGTAAGCTGAAGGAGCTCTGTATCAGCTTATTCAGGTGGTCACTATCAGATGAGTCATAGCAGTGGGACCACTATGTATAAACCACAGCAGTGATGATGGCATTGGTGTGGTCCCAGTGCACAGATGTGAGAAGGCTCACCAGCCAACTGCCTGCAAGTGCCCTTTCCTTCACATTCAGTGCCTGGCTCCCTCCCATACACACATCTGTGCAGCTTTATCCCCTATAAGTAACCAACCTCCTCCCCACCGTCACTCTCCGTTGCTTATCATTTCTGCTCCTCACACCCTGGCTGTTCTCCTTGTCCTTAGACTGGGCTCATAGTGACAATTACAACAGGATCCCAGGACACCTGCTTTTGTCCTACAAACTGCTTTCAAAGCTAAGCTTCTTTGATTGCTTAGGACAGAAAGGAGCCAATTCCCTGAGAGCCGCTGCTCTGGACATGATAAGATGATGCTGTCAGGAGCCAGCATGTGTGCAGTGGCTGTGATAAGCAGAGGTATTCCTCCTCCCTGTGCTCTTTCCATCTGAGGAGATTGCATGGTTTGTTATTTTGAGCGTATGTATTTCATTGATTTCTTGAAGCACAGGTTGGTAATGCATCATCTGTCATGCATATACAGTGCAAGCAAAACCTAGGTAGCTCTGTAGTGGACTTAGTTACAAAATTGCCTCTAAATCTAGTCTCATTTCATCTTTTCATCTTTCGCCCTCTCTTAGTTCCTGACTACAACATAAAAACTTTGCTCCTCTAAGAAACTATTTTTTGTGAGTTTTTTCTTTCTCTGAAAGCAGATTAGAGGCTATAAAACACTCTTCTGTGTCCACAAAAAACTACACCTTACTGGGCTCTGAGCACCCTGATCTGGCTGTAGGAGACCCTGTTCACTGCAGGGGATTTGGACTAGGTTGTTCCTTCCAACTGAAATTATTCTATTATTCTAAAATGCATTACTATCAGTAAATAGGCAGCATTTGGAAATGTAATTTGTGAATTAGGTCAGAATGGAACTAAGCACCACATTTGAGAAAAGAAGCGTGACAGAACTATTTGTGATGGTCGTAAAAGAAATGATCATAACAGAAACATAAAGAAACTGGATGCCAGATCTCAATGAGCATTATAGCCGTATCATTAGTGATTTCCCCTAGCACAAAACTCATGAACATTTTGCCTTTGTAGGGTTTATATTTTCTCTGTTAAAATTAGTGAGATCCCTTATTAGCAACTGACTTCCTAATTTCTCTCATTGGGTCACTAGATTTTTAAGATGAAAAATATATTAATATTCAGGAAAAGAAAAAAGGAGATAGCATTTGAAATAGTAAATTCAATGTAATCTTTATTGGAAAGAGGAATTTTTTACATGTTACTAAATACTGCTGAGACAAATAGAAATTCTGATGACAGATGCTGATCACAAAGAAAACCTCATTTATTATCTCAATGTGTCATTTTGGTGCTCTTAACATTTTTTAATCATCATCAAGCAAGAAAAGAATCCAAAATAACTGAGCAGCTGCTTGGCTGTGTTTTACTTGGTGCAGAAAGGAAATCTTCTGCTCTAACTCCCTGGATAAATACTTACTTTCATGGGTTTTATTTCATTCTAATCCTCCCGGTGTGTATGTGAAAGCAATTTTGTGTATAAATACACAGAGCAGCTGTTGCCATATTGGATAATAGGACTGTAATTACTTCTCTGATTTAAAGTCCTGTAGTTTATTCCATGACTGTTGTGATGCATTTTTATTAATATTGAAATAATTTTGTTGCCCTTTTGCTGTTACATACTATTGTCTCCTAAAATAAACTGGGTGCTTACAGTATAAGGGATAATTAGAATTCTGTTTGGTATGGAAATACTTAACTCTCAATGAACCAAATCAATCTATTTACAGCAGGAATTTAGGAACTCGTTTACAGGAGAAATCTGTAGTTAAACCAGGACCAGAATCCAGAACTGACAAGTCCAGTACTATAAAACATGCTAAAATAAAATTCAAACATCGTTTTTTCTTACTTCCCTAACCTCCCCACATCCCAACTATTATTACATATTCAGTATGTCAGACAATATTGCAATGACTTAGCCAAGAGTTATAAAAGATAAAAAATCTTTGCATTTCTAGCAGATAAGCTTACTGCTCTAGTTAATTACTGTGCCAGGGGAATGAAAGGCAACTCTGCCTTTCACAGCAATTGTGAAGCCTACTTTCCTAATTAGCCCCAGGAGACCACAATTCTAATAAGTCTGACCACTGCACTAAGTCAGATGCTGTGACAGAGAACAGGATTAGTACACATGTAAATAAAAATATCAGAAGATAGCTAGCATTGATATGTTGGAGAAAAGTAATCACCACAAGTCTACTTAAGTTCTTTGAAGACATCACTAAGGATGCTGTGTTGAGTGTCTGGTCAATAGACTTTACCTGGGAATTTAAGAAGCTTTCAGTGTGATCATTCAACAGAAGTTCCCTCAGTGAAATTAAGCTGGTGGGTAAAAATGGAAACCCATCTGGGGAAAAATGATTAAAACATCAGGAGAAAAAAAAAAAGTCCAGAAGAGATAATGCATGTCAGTATTACAGAGAAGATACAAAAACAATTTCCAAAAAATCTGTGCTAGAATCTGAGCAGTTCTGCAAATTCATAAATTATTCACAGAGGTGTTGTACCCAAGTTTGCAAATAATATGCAAATTTTCAGGATAGACAAAATTGAAGCTGATAGCAAACAGTTGAAGAAGGTTGTCAAAATTCTGTATAGCTGCATGGTAAAATGTCAGATGAAATTTTATGTTGATAAATGTCAGGTGCTGCACATCACAGAAAGTTGCTGTAACTATATCTAATTATGTAATTTTATTCAGAAAAGCCATAGAGGAATCATCATAAGGAATTATTGTGAAAACTCAATACTTAGAAGTTGTTCAAAAGAAAACTTGTTAGGAACTATAAGGAAAGCAATTAAGAATATAAGCAAAAACATCAAACTGTAACCCAAGTAAGATTACAAAGCAGGTACGGTTTACTCAGTGCTGCGCAGACACCGGGTGCAATGGGGATAGATCCTCCTAACTTGCACACGGTCTGGAAAAATCGTGCTACAGATATAGGCTGAACTAATACATTATCAGTAGTTTTCCCGGAATTCAGATACATATTCATTACACCCCTGAGAGTTCGTTAGCATGCAGACCTTCCCCTCTTGCGTGTGCGTAGTGGGTCGTGGGATGAAGGTTTGTTGTTTTCCTCGTGAAGGCTTCTGATCTTTCTCACTGAAACTCCTGGCCTTTTGGGGGGGCATCGCCCCAAACCAGTTTCTTCTTGCCCTGTGGACCAAGCTCTACATTCTTGCTTCTATAAACTATCCCTAACTTTTCCCCTTCACCCCCCTTAGTCACTGTGAAGCCTTCCTGCCTTTTTACTTTCACTTATGGAGCCCTTCTCACCTTTCAGTATGTCCAGGTCCCTCTTGCACTGGAGGAGCCAGAACTGAGCACAGCATTCCAAGTGCAGCCTCATCAGTGCTAAGTAGATACAAGATTCAACTCTTTTGATCTGTTAGTAAAATTTGTCTAATAAAGCCCAGGACAGCACTAGCTTTTTATCTTGCAACAGCATACTGCTGGCTTCTGTTCAATTTGTGTTTCACCAGGACTCCTAGGCCCTTTTTTGCCAAACTACCTTCCATCTGAGTGGCCTTTAGTGTATACTGGTGCATGGGTGCATGAATGAATGTGAGGACACATGAAATATATCAAAAATATATTCTCTCATCTGGTTGCAAGAATATCTTCTAAATTGCAACTTAACATAGGAGTCAAAGACAACAAAAAAAGAAAATTAATAACTTAAAAATCTAGCTACACAAGCATATAAAGGTATAGATAACAGACAATCTCAGATATCCAAACCCTCAGATCCCTCATTTATGGGTTCTTGAAAGAACTGCTCAAGGCATGCCTTGAGGTGGTTCAACCAGGATAGATAAGAAAGAGTGGGAGGAATATGATTAGCACGGGTCTCATTTATAAAACCAAATGTCCTACCCAAGGAGGATATCTGAGGAGCTTGTGGGGTTATGTAAAACTGTGGGGTTATGTAAAATTAATTCCAGAGTGTTTTAATGAGACTGTGGGAATGTGTAAGATATATTATAGAACATTCAAGGGAAGGAACAAAGAAGGAGAAAGGGAGTTAAAGCTGGTGCAGAAATGAGCAATTACAGGAAAACTGAAAGGAACAGGCATGAAGAAGTCTGCTGGTTTTTGTGCTTATTTGCTCAAGATCTGCAGGTTTTCTCTTCGTGCTAAACCCTAATTGTGACTATTTTCTGTATGAGATCATTCTGTAGTTTCTGAATGTGTGTAGGAATACTTAGCTATTTATGAACTTTAAGGTAGACTATCCTGTAAGCAGGATGAGAGGTCTAAGGTCCAGCAACTGAAAATAAGACCACAAATCATAGGTACATACAGTTCTGGAGTCCAGCAACTGCAAGGCAGACACTGAATAAGGTGAGTGACTAGTGACGATTCCTGAAGGGAAGGATGAGTGTGTGTTTTTGAGAGAGACAGACCATTACCAACTGCATACCCTCAGTAGTCAAAGGCAGAAAGAGGATCAGGCCATCTCTGTTGTCCATGTTTATGTCAGTGAAGTTTATTTTTCTGTGAATGCCAGTATTTCAGCAGCTGCATCTACTGAGGAGGGACTGTAGGAATCTCAGTGGGCTTAAGCCCGACAAACGTTGGCTGTCATGAACTACTGCGGTGAAATCCCTGGAATTTTAGTCTCCTCCAGGTTTGATTCCCTTCACAGAAGGTTTATGGCATCAGTCCTTCAGGGAATGGCTAGAATCAAGTCATTTGTTTCCTGAAAACTTCTTTAATCACAGTATTGTAAAGCCCATGGACATTTCTACTACAATACTTTCTTTTGCATTTTACTTTAGGTATGCAGAGAACTGTAAGAAATGAGTTGATTTGACAGCTGCAGTGAGAGCCTCATTTGATAAAGTCTGTTCCAACATCAACACAAAACTTTAGTTTCAAAATAGTAACACTTCAAGCTTTAGAAAAGTAAGAGCTACTTTAACTTGGACATAGGATATCACTTTATTTCCAGTGAGAACAAGCTCATTTCCATTAGCTCTCCTCCTAAAATATTGAGACATTTCCTATCTCTTGCCTTCAACCACTTGTAATGGTAAAAGCTTTTTTTTCATCTCAACAAAAGTTTTGATGGAAAACATTACAATTTGCTTAAAAGTTTATGCTCCATAATGAGCTCTCCTGATAATTTTCATTCCACAGCCAAATAAGTGCTATTTATGGAGAACCGTGTTACTGCTAAGAGGATAAAACTGAATTGCAGTCTCACATCTGTGTCTGACATCTCATATATGTGACAGCAGTACCAAATTCCTGGAGCCTTGAAACAGGAAGAAAAGGGATTTACTATAAACATGAAGCTTTCTTAAAAAATGAATGAATAAATAAAACAAAAAAAACCACAAAGCAATGACTTATGAGGCCAGTTTTTCATAATCTCACTTTAAACTTGTCCTAAAAATGTGTGTTCAACGCATCAAAAAATTAACTTCTGATGTCATTTCAGGAAGCTTATGACTTATGTTGTAGAATGACACTGCTTCTTTAAGAAGTCCCTTACATTCCACATTAAAAGAAGTAAAAGAATGGATCAGGTGACAGAAAAGACACAAAAAAAGGAACTTTGTTCAACAGTTCCTGGCTGTATTGTACTAAATTAAAGGGAATTTAGACTCTACAAGTGCAGTATTAAGTCACTGTGACAATGGTGAGTGGTCAAGAAGGCCACTCCTCCGCATTCAACCACAGTCTGATTTCAAGCATTTGGTTTGACATTTGGTTAGATGACTCATTAGATGAAGGGAGTATCTGGAGGCAGAGGTACACTCTGATTTTTTTTTCTCTTGGCAGTACCGTACTTTGAAATGCAAGAATACTTGAAGAGTTTGCATCAGTGATGGATCTTTCTTGTTTTTAAACAAAAAGAAAAGAAAAGAAATATTTCTTTTTTAAGATTGCTTATGAGAAGTTTGTATGGAGTTTCTTGACTTACTTTATTCTCCTTCTCTGATCAGAAATGTATCAGGTTCAGCAATTAGTCATTTTTAAAAAATAAGGACTCCAAATGAAAAATGTTCAATAGCGAGTTAGTTTCAATATTAAATGATGAGATGGGCTTCCAGTTCCCGAACCACAAAGCATTCCTAAATTCTAGCACTGAAACAGTGCTGAAATTTTCTCCTGGGATCTGCGATCTCACCTGTTTTCCAGGGAAAAGCAAGGCAGAGGATTCACATCTCTAACTCCAGTGAATTCACTTGGATGCTTACAAAAGGCTGAACCAGGCTCTGAGCAACCTGAACTGGCTGTTCATTGCTGGGAAGGCAGACTACATGACCTTTAAGGGTCCTTTCCAATTCAAACAATTCTATGATTCTATGAAAATAATCCCAAGAATGGCAAGCTGAGGAAGCAGGACGCACACCATTACTTTATCTCACGTAGCCACTTTACATTGCAGAGAAGTGATGATGTTAACCCAGTACAGATGGTACTATTGAGATGTCATTACAACAGGGATACAAGCTTTCGTTCCCTTAGAAATGGGGACAGAAATCATGTCTAGATCTATTAAAAGCATCTAAGATAAGGTCAAAAACATTTGTGTTGCTTCCATTGTAAATACAGCCCTGTCAGGGAACTGGCATTGCCAGCAGGTCTAGAGGAAAAAGAGAACTAGACCTTATTTTCACAAAGTGCACAAATTGCAACACTTGTTTGTGCACCAATATTCATTGTCGTGGGAGTCAGAAGTTAACTGTAGGCTATCTAAGTGATCGCTGCAGAGAAGGCAGCAAAATGTTTCAGCAAGCACAGTATCTCCAGCTGTGCCATTTTCAGAGAGAAGATTTCAATTTGTTTGGAATGATTTTGTGCATTTTCCTTGGAAACAGACATTTAGCCACATCCCATCTTCACCAGAGCATGGTCAGTCAAATGGTAAATCTCAGCTGTTAGAACTGCTGAAGATCTATTAGAGAACATAGTGGAAAACAAAATAAATTTACAGCAATGACACAATGACACAATGAATAGAAAAAAATCTTCCTCCTGGGACCTTCAAAATGGATTTTAGCTCAATATCTAACACTACATTGATGTGCATAATGCCAGGAGTACTTGAAGCAGACAGAAAGACATAGACTTGTGTAGTTTAATGCTGATTATGACTGACAAACAAAAGATCTCTCAGAATAACAGCTTAGAGACTTTGCCAGGATGAAATGACTTCTCAAAAAGAAAAAACAACAACAAAAACCATTTAGTTGGATCCTGTATGAATTCTTACTCTTGTTATAAATGCCATTAGTCTTTCTTCTTTCTTTGGGGAATGTAAAACAATGAGAACTTCACTCGTTTCACCTCAAAAAAGAAAACTACGTCGCTTATGACACAGACCTGGAGGCTCCTACCAATCACAGTGCTCTGTGCTTCAGATTTTTTATGTTAACTTGTATATTTTTGCTTTGCCTACAGTAATATACCTCTTTTTCCACCAATGTATGGTCATAGAAAGATAAGAAGCCTATGTCCTAAACGAGGCTCATAGATTTAGAGTTTGCAAAAGATTTTGAGTTAAATATTAAAAAAACCCTTCAGTAGAGAAAGGACAGCAAAGCAGTGGATCTCTATCACTGCAATCTTTGCCAAAACAATCTATGTAAACACATGGCAGACAGCGTCATAATGGTGAGTCTGATCTGGGACAGGCAAATGAATTAGTCATCATGAGGTCCTTTATATGTTTGTCTTTCCATCTTGAATTCTATATAAAGGATGTGATTTTCATATGGACAGCTAGTTCCTCATTCATGTCACAGGATAGAGCTGTTGTTTTGAGTTACAGCACAGGCCAAGGGCTCCCCAGTAGGACATCGGAGAATTTGAGACATCCAGAGCTAATAGCTACCAGAAGATCTCCCAGTGTGATAGATTTTCCCCTGCCTATGTAAGGCTGGCGTATTTTTTTGCATCAGCCTTGTATCATTTGAATGAAGAACTAAGAAAGAAATCCTGCCAGCTCCAAGGCTGAGCTCCCAAGAACAAGGATCCCTACTGAGGGAACCCTAAACAGGAGAGAGTTGCTAAGCTGCTTCCCTTGGCCAAGAGACAGGTGTTGCGAGGACCTCAAAGTAGAAACATCATGTTCCTTAGCATTTTTTTCTGATGAAGGCAGTGGCACTTCAGTACCTATAAAGAGCTTCCAAAAATGGCTTGAAGTCAACATCCCAGTGTACATTTATATACAGTGTGAGCAGACCTCGGAAAGCACCATGTTTGGGAGCATAAAAGTACATTATCCAGAGCAAAGAATAAATCCTGAATTTTGCTTTGTCCTGCTTTTTTTTATTTCCACACTCGTTTGAGAAGCAAATAATTGCAGTCACCTTTAATTGCAGAAACTTAGCAGCCTGTCTTTCTGGATTAAATTTGTAATGCCCAGCTCATCTGGCAAGAGTGGATTTTATCTGCTAATAGCTTGTCTGCTGTGGACAGTTCATGCTTTGTTGAAGTGCTGGAGCAATACTGTTGTCGGCAGCTCACCAACTTATTCGAGCATCAATCTCTTATCAACTGTTATTTTCCAGCAGAAACTCCTTTGTCTGTCATCTTAAACTAGGACTCCTGTCCTCTGGAACAGCTTTTCTTTTGATATAAAATAGTGTGAAAAAGGTACAGAGAAAACCTGGCATGAACTCCTGGATTCACAAGTTTTGCTAATCTCCTAACTAGAGATTTTATGCTCATTTTCAAGAGCCAAAAGGTTGGAAAGAGGCAGGTATAGGATGGAAGAGATGGAGGAAAAAGGGGCATGACTGTCTTCCTTTTCTCTACGTTATCCTCTCTTTTCAAGGGTAGCATTCTTTCTCTTCTCTTTGTGTCCAACCCTCTACTTTCTTTGCCTCCTTCTTTCACACTGACTACTGTCTCTGTTTTCCCTTAGCATCTGTTACATTTTGGGGCATAAGATTTGGAGTTGTCCAACAACAATATGGGATCTTCTCCACCTGGGGTGCTTGACAGGCTGTCCTGGAGCTTGTACAGTCTACATTGCACTTCCCAACACGAACACGAACAAGTGGCCTCAAGTTGTGCCAGGAGTGGTGTAGGTTGCATATTAGGGAGAAATTCTTTACAAAAGGGGTTAGGCATTGGAAAAGACTGCCCAAGGAGGTGGTAGCTTCACCCTTTAAAAGATGTGTGGATAAAGCACTTAGGGATATGATTTAGTGGTGGACTTAGTAGCATTATGTTAATAGTTGGACTTTATGATCTTAGGGGTCTTTTCCAACCGAAATAGCTCTATAATTCTAAGTCTTCTCAAAGTCCCTTCTAGTCCACTGCACGGCCTGAATTCCGTGCTCTTTGCTGAAAAGGACCACTGTCATCTACAAAACATTGCCCAGATTTCTGTTTGGGTGTTTGCATGTTTTTTCCAAGGGCAGTATTTATCAACATCTTAGCAAGTTTGTTGATTTGTTCAATACGCAGAAGCTGCTGTTTCCAATGAAACAACAATTAAATAAATGTGATGCAAAAGTAGTAAATCATGGGAATCTGCTGGTGGTATCAGGAAGCTACAAACTAGTGATGAATGAAAGCCTGGACCTGATGCCTGCTTCTGTATGGACTGATAGTGTCTCAGCAGCTCTGGAGTTTAGCAATGAGGATAATGCAGATATGGAGGTATATATAACAGTAGGAAACAGAAAAAAATATGGGTTATGTTTGTTTTAATGCTTATCTACATTGTAGAGCTCTGTTTGAAAAGAAGTCTCAAGCAAATCAATCAAATATATTTCATGTACCAATGGCCAGAGTGAAATTAAGCATAGTACCAACTAAAGAGAGACTGTGTCTCTCTGTGACCCAGTGGTAAACAAAGCATTCACATTTCTTTATCAAAGGTCAAGCAACATCCTGACCCTGGGTGAATACACACTCATTTAGATTGAAAGAGGCAACTGTGCAGACACCTACACTTAAAGACATCAGGTGCATTACTAGAGGACTTCAGAATTTTTCCCTGCAATTTTTCCAATTGCACACATCACACATATTGGGTACTGGGCTTCTGTGCTTGCTGGGCTGGGACTACCCGAGTGAGACAATTGCACTGAGCAGGGAATAGGGAATGAGTGATTAGAAACTATAGGGTTTAAGCTTCCAATGTTGAATCAGGGGGGAAAAGTTCTTATTCATAATTAATATGATGAATCAAGCATTAGTTTTTGTCTTGGCTAAAGTAAGGGCTAAGAGTTATCTATGATATCAGCTCAGATTTCTCACTGCAATCCCTTTCTGACCATTCTTATTTTCACAGAGAGAATGTCTGCCCCTTTAATGTTGATCTTCAACCTCCTGCTTCTTGTTTTTCTGAAGTTTGAGAACCATCCACAGATCTCTTCTCAGGTTCCTGGGGTACTATATGAACAAAAATAAAAACAAAGCACTTATTCTTTGGGTGTTTACTAACATGCACAGCCCTTTCCAACAAAATGGAGGGTGAGTCTCCTGGTGATGACATGGAGTGCAGAGACTTTCTGCTTGGCTGGCATGATCTTGCAGGCAGTGTGGAAAGAAGTCAGTGTGGGGAGGGAACAAAAGGACTGCAATAATATGCACATGGTTTCAGCATGTATGAAAAAGACAAGGAGAGAGCGACAGTTCTCTCCCTTGAGTTCCTTGCCTCTGGAGTGCTTCACCCTCACCTAAGCACAAAGGTCTGTCACATCATTGTGGTGTTAAGAAATTAGTTTCTCTAAAATTGGAGACAAAATGGAATACATAGTTCTGCCAGCTTTGGGTCTTTTATGAGTGCACACCAGTGACAGGATGCTACGTGTGTACCTAGAGCAGCATGTCTCTGCTCATGAAGTGTCCACTTATCTCTGTTTAGATCCCATCATAGCCGTACACACTAGGCTGATTTCTACCACTCTTGCTCCAGTGAGCAGTACAATGGAGTGCGACCTCTTCATAGTAAAAGCAAGAAAACATGAGGACAAATGTGTTTGTCCCAGAAGATGATGTTAACAACTGAATGAAAAAGTTGAAAGCAAACACATCTCCCATGAGGCATAATATCTGCTAGCACATTTTGTTGCTTCAGTATAGGCCTATTAATATTACTATCCTATTTTATTTTATCACCTACATACAGGGATCAGTGCAGCTATCTTTATGATTGTTAAGTAGTACTTCCCTATGTAAACTACTCCATTCTTCTTAATGGTGCAGCTTCCAGAATAATATACTTGTATTTATTGCAAGAGTATCAAAATTTTGATGTTTATAATGATGAAGGTACTGTAAGCTTTCAAAAGTGGAGCTGGTCTTTCATTTCAGTGTGTTCTGTGCAACATACCTGAAATATTATAACTCATTTGAAGTATGTATAAGGAAACAGAGCTGTTCTACCGATGCTAGTGATAGTTATTACATAAAATAAAAAGCATATAAAAAAACTAATGCCATAAAAATACATTAATATTTTCTAATGTTCTTGAATAATAATCCAATAAACATAATATTGATTTCTACTAATGTTGCCCATTTCATTTCTTAAGCTAAAAAGCAATGATCCATATGCTGTAGCAGCAGCAGCTGCTGCAGTCTAGGAAGCAAGAAAACTCCTTGAACAAAGATTTTTAAAGATTTGAGGTGCTAAATTGAGTGTTTCTACTAACTTTGAACCCCCTCTCATTCATGATGTATCCAGAAGAAACAAAATTCTCTTTCCTTCCCTGTTGTGCCAGCCAGCTTACGAAGGGAACAGTCCAGACTACGCTGCGGTCTCATGTGGGATTAAAACAAAGCAAGGAAAAATACTCTTTCCTTGGGAACTCTGGAGCTAGGTAAAAATGCTTTGGAGCACTATCCTATGACTGCAGCACAAAACACAGAGTGGATGATATTGTTGGCCATATCACTAGATATGTCAAAGCAGAAATGGCCAGACACTTGCACTGCCTAAATACAGAGGCGAGACTCTGCAAGGACTTCAAAGGTTTATCTACCATCCTATATTTGACCTAAGGATATACGTGATGCTTCAGCTTGGTTTAAGGAACAGCTTTGATTTTCTGACTAAATCCTTTCCTGTCTCCCTCTACCTTATATTCAACCTCTGAATGAGAAATGAGATTTCTGTAATTCATACACCTACATCTTGCAGTCGAGTCAGATTAATATACGCTATGAAGGTAAAGGACAGTAGCTATTTCATGCCTGAATACTTATTCCCAAGTAAACATCTTTATGCAGAAAGTTATTCAGGAAAGTTATGCTGAAACATCTATCCCCATGTGACTACCTAGCCCTAAGCAGTTGTGAATGCACAACATTTGCACTGATTCACCGGCAGTCAGCTAACTGATGTTGGTGTAGTAACTGTAGGCTGATTGGATTTGTTGCGCGGTTGGAAAAATATGAAGGTACAAACTGCCCTCTGATTAACCCCTGTATAGAAAGCATGGCAGTTTCAGAACAAGTTCAAGCATTTTGTGAACATCTCTGTCCTAGAAAAAACACTTTTGGCATTCTTTTTCATTTAAAAGATATTAGCTCTCCTTCAGAAACTCCCAAGGCATCAATGAGTTTTGCAAGGCATCAGCATCCAACAGAAGGAGGTACAAGACTTACACTTGACTATTTGGATTTCTTTATCTGAATACTTCTAGATTTTGTCACTTGAAAAATATGCACTGCAGATAATTATTTCTAATGGTGTAACAGAGCAAGAGAGAGATCCCCTAGCTGCAACTTCCACATTTCTGCATTCCTTCCCTTTAGTTAATTATGAATTATTACCTTTTGTAATGAGAATTCTGCTTCAAGAGACTAATTGAGAGTAAAGTACCTTTGGACATGATGCTACACATACATACAATAAAAGTTTGACGATAAACCTCAATGAATTTATAGACTTAAGGCTACTGCATTCATCCTCTGTACAATCACTGTAGAGAAATTACATTTCAAACTAGGATTAAGCCAATGTGTCCAGTATTTTGTAACCCTTAAATGCTGATGGGGAAGTTAGACTAGCCAGTGTCTTACCCAGTTACTCCACCCTCTCTACCAGTGCAATTGAGATCAGCACTACAGAAAATAGAGACCAGAGTTCATGAAAACATGAGAATTTTAGAAAATCATTCAATTTTTCTCGTTCAGTGTCAACTAAATTAAATGTCCAGTACTGAAAATCCTCCATTTGTGGAGGTGTTCAAGACAGCTATGGAAAACCACATTCGATGCTGGTGATCTTTGAGCAGGAGACCTGCAGAGATATCTTCAAATCAAAATTAGCCCCAGATCTTACATTCACATAGTCTAAGGCTTTCATCCAGCTTTAGGTAAATCTTGCTGTGTGGGGTACTGCTGTGTGGAGTGCTGTTATCTCCAGCTGCCTGCTCCACCTTTCTGCTAGTGCTTACAGTCTGCTTTGGAGTCAGCAGAGAGAAGCCCATGTCCTGTCTGAATCAGCACACTGCAGTCATGACATACATGCTGCAAAGTGGAAATTCTGGCTGACAGAGAGTTGAATGTGTGTGAGCAGTGTGCACTGACAGCCCGAAGGGCCAACCATACCCTGGGGTGCATCAGGCCCAGCACAGCTACTGGGTGAGGAAAGGGGTTTGTCCCCTCTACTCTGCACCATGCAGCCTCAACTCCTGCACTGTGCTAGGTGCAACAATGTGAGAAGGACATAAAACTATTAGACAGTGTCCAGAGGAAGGCTAAGAAGACTTTGAAGAGTCTGGAGGGGACGGGGTGTGAGGAGAGGCTGAGGTCTGTGGTGTGCTCAGCCCAGAGCAGAGCAGGCTGGGGGGAGGCCCCATGGTGGCTGCAGCTCCTCGCAGGAAGCGGAGGGCAGCGCTGAGCTCTGCTCTCTGGTGGTTAGTGATGGACACCTTTACTGAATTCTGGTGTATGTCTAAGTCTGGGCAGTATTACACATGGAAATGTATTAGCTGAAAGGATTACCACACAATGGGATCATTCAAATTTAGTATTCAGCACGCCCAGAACTCAACCGGTCCTGGGTACAGCTGCAGGAAAGAGATCTGCAAGTTTCTTACTTGGGACAGCAAAATACCCCTCATGACAAACTCTACAAAGTGGTTGTTTGTGTGACGATTCATTATCAGCTATTATCAGAATTGCATTTATCACCTCAGAGATTTAAGTTAAACTCATTATCTTTTCCAACAAAGCACTGTAAGTCCTCGCTTGTCAGCTCCACCTTGACAAACAGAAACTTCCCACAAGTGGAAGCCCTGTTGTACCCTGCCAAGCACTTCAGCTCTTTTACTCTGTATTTTATGAGAAGGTTAGGTTTGCAGTTCAAGCAGCTCAAACCACTCCAGAAAAGCAAGTTAATTTATATCCCATTTGGCAATATGAGTAATCATTCATGTGACTGTCAAGTTGGATGACTGTTGCTCTCATTTTATATCTTGAATTAATTCACTACCCAAAGCACTTGTGTGGAGGCAAGCAGTATGGACAGGGCAGATTGATGTGCCTCAATGAGAACTGGAGAGAAAGAATAGTCAAACTGAAGAAATTGGCGCTCTGAGTACAGCATGAGACTGTCCAACTAGGTTTAACATGCCCTGAAAATTCCGGGTAAATGTCTGCTGGTAGGAGCCCGCACTCTCATTTTTGGGCTTCTTCATGCTTCTTTGTTCACAGTTCAGGCTCTGTGTGCAGCAAGAGCTATCTTCGGGTATTACAGTGCTGTGTTGGGTGGAGACTTCAGAGATCAGACAACAGCTGCTCGCTTCAGTGACTCAGTGGTGAAGTCACTATTTTTTCTTGTTTGAGAGAAGGGCAGGGAATGTCTGTTTATGGATGTTCCGCTCAGCTGCAACACCAGGTTATCTTCAGACTGGGGATCATGCAATACAATGACAGTGTTTAAAAGTGGAAAAAAATTGGTAGAAAATTGGGTATCCTAAATTTTCAACTACTAAGCCATCTGTAACTAAACATAGATGTTTCTGCAGCTGGTTCATGCTTTTAATTCGTATTATTTTTAATTTGCTATATTTAGAAGGACCCTTTGCAATTAAACAACAAAACAAACAAACAACAGGGATGTACAAAAGTCCATATAGTCTAAAAAGAAAATCCACTACAATCATATGAGATTCTGTTTTCCTTGAAAAGTTCTTAGAAATGGGGTCACTGAGGGATGGAAGGATCTCACTGCAGTAGGCAGGAATTTGGTGAAGTCTCTCCAGTCACCAGACACAATGGAACTCTGTAAATAGAATGCTTTGGCAATAGTTTGTATGTTGTGGTGAAAGGGAGTTTACATGGAAGCTTTTTACCAAAATGAGACTTTAATATTTAGTAGAGCCTTACTTAGCTAAACATTCATGAATTCTGTCACTGTTCATCCCAGAGAAATTCTCCTCACGGCTCTCTGGCTGCCAGTCTACACATGCATTCTTCAGCTGTGCTGTTTAGATGTGTCTGGAAATGCCACTTCACAGAGAGCTGCTACCTTTTGTGCTGTATCTTACCACCACAACACACAATATTTTTCCCCATGAGATCACTGGACTGTGAATATTTTGGAGTTGGATGTTTATAGAATCACACTGCTTTTGTGAAACAAGTTTGCTTTTAATATTCAGATTGTGATGATTGTCTCTCATTACCAAAATGGATATTCTTTGTCTACATCATTAGCAAATATATATACGTAATACCAGAGGTGGTCTCTTTAACTCACCACAAAATAAGCACAATATTGAACATGCAATGTCATGATATCCTGAGGTGGATAGTAAGCTGTATTCTCTCTTGGTGCTGCTGGACCCAGAACACAGGGTGGCTGCAACCTTCTGGGCTCTCATCCCCCCTAAAGCACAAACCTTGTCACCAAGACCTTCAGTGGGATTTATCCAAATTCATTTGTCTATCCTTGAGCCAGTCACTTCCCAGCAGGGTCCCAACAGGCAGAGAGAAATATGCAATTCTATGGCTCAGGGCTGTCTACCCTGATTCAGGCACATAAAATTAATGCCTTGGTCGAATGACAAGATTTTTTTTCCTTCCCATTCTGTATAAAAACTTCAAAGTTTGGCTTTTAACTGCTGTTTTTTTGTTTTGTTTTGTTTTAAAAAGATACTTAAAACCACAAAGAATGATTTTGCACTGTAAGAGCACCTCTGTTCTGCTCTGTTCTCCAGAGCAGAAATAGCACAGCACAATACAAGTATAAAACAAAGGTTGTTTCCAACCCACAGGTTAGAGACTTTGCTTAGAGAACCTCTAGACCCATTACAGACATATCTCCTGTATAAGCAATGCAAAAATAGCAGCACCTGGGAGAGGAACCAGGGAAGCATGCTTATTCTGCTGACACACAACTGCAGGTAACATTTATGCTGTTTAAAACATCCTATTCCAGGAGGAAATATGAAAGTTTCTCTGCACAATACCTTCCGTATATGAGACTTCCTAGGAGTTCCATTTGTCCTCAGAGTACTACCTATGCACTGGATGTCCCTGTATCTTGAACAGTCGCACAGGGACTTCTGATTCTCTAAGTAAGCCAGAAATCCCTTTCTTTAAGCACATTCATCATTTCCCTCCTTCTCTTGACTGTGCAGACTTTTGCAAAGTAACTGCTTTTCAGAGGCATATTAGCTCTACCAGCACTGTCATTTTTGTTATTTTGCTGCTTCTTGCAAATCTGTCTGAGCCGTATTTTGCAAGTCTTTTCCTAGGATGTGTGGTTCTGTTTTCTCTGTAAGTTAGGTTGGATCGTCCTCATCCAGTCCACGACACATCATTCTACCTTCCTTCCCTGAAAAACTCTGATTGCTAGTTCACACTGTATAAAGGTAATTTTAGCTGTTCTATTTCTGAATATTTAGTACCTCATCTGGTCTCAGATTCTGCAAAACATCCAAAATGACGTATTCAATCCTACAAACTAAAATCTTTTACAAATGATGCAGCATTTCCTCCTGTTCTTTACGCTTCTCCTATCTAGCTGACATCTTTCAAATGCAATCATTCTTTCTCAGAGCACAGAACTCTTCAAATGTCTGCAGCTATCTAGACATCATGCTCTACCTCACATGCAGCTATTAAATCTAGTGTATCCAACCCATTAATATTTAAGTAAAAATACCTACCTTTCACATGTCTTCCTTTCCAGAAGCTCTATTTGCACTCATGAGTAGACAAAATTCGTGCCAGTGATGTTTCCAGTTAGCAGCAGTTTTGGAGAATTTGAGGTGCCTCAGGGTTCTCACCTTCTGCTCCAGTTTCTTAGTCAAGTCTTCTCTATTTTTCTTTTTCCACCTCCACTGCTACCATGCAGTGTGGCTAATGTGATGACTCACATGAACTTTGATTCAGAGCACATCTCTCTGATGAGTCTCCAGTATAATAAATGATAAATGAACAAACACTGGAGAAAAGAGCTTGAGAGGGATTTTCTTGCCCCTTTCTTTGTCAGACTCTTCATCAATTAACTGTAATAAGACCCAATTCAAAACCAAGATGAACCAAAACTCTTAACTACCCCATGAGATGTTCAACTCAGAAATTTTTGCATCTCTGCTGCAAAGGAAGATTTTCTCTCTGCACGGTTCTCCAAGAATCTCTTTTCTAAATTAAGAGAAATAAGAAATGGTGGGGAGTTCTCTGATCAGGACTCCAGCAGGATCTGGGGCAGAACACCCATTGCACACAAAAAATGAAAAGTTGGGAGAAAAATTTATGTGAACTGGGCTCTTCAGCTAAGAAATACATCTTTTCTTTTTTTCTTCTCTGTGCCTTTTCTTTATTTGCTCTATTTGTGTTCAATCTGGAGAAGAGAAGGTTTTGGGGAGACCTGAGAGAGGCCTTTCAGTATCTGAAGGGGGGCTATAAGAAAGAAGGGGATAGATACTTTAGCAGGGTCTGTTATGATAGGACAAGGGAAAATGATATCAAACTGAAAGAGGGGACATTTAGACATAAACATAAGAAAAAAATTATTATAAGTTTGGTACTGAAGCACTGGAAGAGGTTGCCCAGAGAGCTGGTGTGTGTCCTGTTCTTGGGAACACTCAAGGTCAGTCTGGGTGGAGCTCTGATGGAGTTGTAGGTGTACACTGTTCATTGCAAAGGAGTTGGACTAGGTGGCCTTTAGAGGTCCCTTCCAACTCAATTGTATGGTTCTATGATTCTCTGACTCTCTGATTCTATTCATTTCTTTGCGAGAAATTAATAAATAAATAAATAAATAAAATTAATTGATTTCTGATTTGGAAGCAGAACAACTGGGGAGAAATTTATATCAATGCTGTGTAAAAACAAAATGATTTATTATAAAACCCACACCTCAGTTAAATTATATTGTAAATAGGATGTAGTACGCATTGCATGAAAGCTTTATTTTTTGTGCAGTGGTGAGAACCATCCAAAATGTAGATTTGGAGATGGGCCAAAGCATGCCTCATCTGTGAAACTGTGAAGTTGAGGCTGCAGTGGTTGGTCTGAAGAAGGGTCTCTGACCTCATTTGGTGCTGCAGAAGTTGTCAGTGAAATATACTGGTTTGGCCTTGGCTGACTCAGAAACCAAGCTGATATTTCTAGGAAGTAGGGGAACATTTAGAAGTAAGAGGCTTTCTCATTTGGAAGAGAGTTTAGGGACATACAGATTGCGTGTCTTTGTTGCATCAACATTGTTTTTTATCAGTCTTGAATTAGCTCCCAGTGTTTAAACTTTTGCAAAAAACATTGCTTCTCATTTATTTTGTACAATAAGAGCAGTAACTGTGTATGAATTCATAATCATTCTTTTTTTCTAGGATGTAGTACACACTGTATTTCTCA
This sequence comes from Lagopus leucura, assembly GCF_019238085.1. Classification (NCBI taxonomy): domain Eukaryota; kingdom Metazoa; phylum Chordata; class Aves; order Galliformes; family Phasianidae; genus Lagopus; species Lagopus leucura. The sequence goes on from NW_024962254.1 coordinate 7,670,375, forward strand.
AATGAACCTGAAAAACTTGATTTCTGATACTGGAGACTTTGAACTTTTAATAGACCTGAATTAAATTCACTAAAACTATTATCACAGCAAAGAGAAAAAGAATTGCTATGTATGAGAACAATTATTATGCAAGAATTGTGCTAACAAAGTCATTTGTAATTGAATGAACACTTTGTTCCCTGGAATATTATAATATGTATTATGTTTTCCTTTAAAGTGTCTCCTAACAGCCATGAGAGTTATATGATTCAGACCACCTGTGCCTATTTAATGGAGAGCTGCAAGGTAGTTGTAACTTCATACTATACATCTATGAGTTGTACCCTCAGTGGAAACAGGACAGCTCTCTGTGATGATGCTACACTGACCTATGAGCTGGGAGGCATCAGAAGGACTCTGTTGATTCTGAGCTGACAAGTCAGTGTAACAACACATTGCCAGCTTTCTCGTGGCAATATTTGTGTTGAAAGAAAGACTAGAGTCCTCAGCATTCCCAGGAGTTGTTCAGACCTCATGTATTTGTGGAAGCTAGTTCACTCTACGGTTGTGTTCTGTGGGGCTGCTTCCTTTCCAAACAGATGTGCTGTCACTCTCTAGGGTAGGAAAGTACAGTTGTTCCCAGCCTGCATGCATCATGATGGAAGCAAGGCTTCCAGTTCCTGGTGAGTAAGTATCCAGAGAGGAGATAATCATTTATCTCCAGGTAATGGATACAAAGACATGTATTGGTGCCCCTGAGGATAAGCCATAGCACCTGCAAGATGTTCAGCTGACATCCAAGGGCAGGTGCTCTTCCATCAATTATTGCAAGTCTTGCTTCTCCCTCCTCTGCTCTGCACTCAGTCTTGTGAGCACATGGCTTTGTGTTCACTGGAGTATACTGTGATCCACCTGCCTTGCTAAGATAGCATAATGCCCACCATTTTACTGTGTGCTGGAAAATTTAAAGTGTATCATAAATGGCTGGCAGAAGGTAAGAAACAAAATTCTGTAATCTGCATGGAAAGTGGGATCCCTCCATTTTGGCAGCGATCACCTGCTGTGTTTGGTGGAAACTCAGCTCTCTTCAACCTTCATACATGAAGAAGTGGCTAACAAAGACAGAGGACAACAGTGAATAGATACAGCTTATGAACTTGTATGGAAAATTCCTGGAACAGACCTACACTGCACTACAGCTTACAGGATTGTGTCATGAACAGAGATGTCAATTTGAACTGAGATCCTGCAGCATACCCACCAGCAGGTAAACCAGAGGTGTAGCTGGACTAAGGAGCCCACTCATCAGCTCACCAAAAAAGCAGATGTGAGGCTTTCAGATATTCTGAGGAAAAGGGAAAGCATGAAATTCCTGTGGCAACATTCTGTTTGGTACAGGCAAAATTGGATGTTGGATGTTTTCCCTGCACGTTTCCCAACATTTAAGCTTTCTGTGACTCTCCTTTACGCAGATTTCAGATAGTCTGAAATAATCTCTCTCCCCCATATTGTGATGGGTTGCACTCAGTCTTGATTTGCTTTTATATTGCTCTTGCAGCTTGGAAAGCAAATGGTATCCTGGTCTCCATCAGAAGAGGAGTGGCCAGGGACAGGGAGGTGATTGTCCCTCTCTACTCTGCCCTTGTGAGGCCCCATCTGCAGTACTGTGTCCAGGTCTGGAGCCCTCAGTACAAGAAAGACAGGGAGCTGTTGGAGAGGGTCCAGAGGAGGGCCTCAAAGATGATCAGGGGGCTGGAGCACCTCCCCTATGAAGACAGGCAGAGGAAGCTGGGATTATTCAGCCTGGAGAAAAGAAGACTGCGGGGTTACCTCATTGCAGCCTTTCAGTACCTAAAGGGAGCCTAAAACAGGAGGGGAGACAACTCTTTGAAAGGGTAGATAGCAGCAGGACAAGGGGAAATGGTTGAAATGGTTTTAAGTTGAAGGAGGGAAGATTAGGTTGGATGTCAGTGAGAAGTTCTTTACAGAGAGAGTGGTGAGGTGCTGGAACAGGCTGCCCAGAGAGTCTGTGGATGCCCCATCCCTGGAGGTGTTCAAGGCCAGGATGGGGCCCTGGGCAGCTTGGTCTAGTATTAAATGGGGAGGTTGGTGGTCCTGCTTGTGGCAGGGGGGGTGGAGCTTCATGATCCTTGAAGTCCCTTCCAACCTGGGCCATTCTGTGATTCTGTGATTCTGTCTCAATTGCTTGCTGTGCTGCACACAACACTGAGCATGGCAATGTTTCCTCTGTCCATATCTCCTCTGACCAAATCTTAGAAGTAGGAGTGCCGTTCTTTTCTTTTCTTTTCTTTTCTTTTTTACTTATCCCCTTGTGCCTTGTGTGCAAGTCACATTGGCCCTTCCGAGAACTCTGTTAAGGAGGAATTGAAATAAATGGATGTTTCTAGAAGAGACTTGAGGAGGAGAAGAGAGCATGGGAGAAAGTGTAAAGTTGAAGAAATTAATAGTTAGGTTCACATTTCAGACTTCACTGACTTTCAACATCTCTTGATTCTCAGCTCCCTTTCAGCAGTTCCACCTTATTATGAAGGTAAACTACTGACAAGAACTGAAAAAATTGCTGTCACGTACCACCACAAAAATACTGTGTGTTTAGCATCAAATGAGTCATATGTTTTTCACAGAGTAGGAGAAATCTTATCTGCCTGAAAATATTTCCTTGTTGTTCTGTGTAATCCACTCTTAGCACATAAAAGTAGGATCTTGGCGCACTCAGACAACTCACTCATTTCAGCTGTGTCCTAAGAACACCAGCTCCTGGTGCTTTTAATCTCTGGCACAGTGGTAGAGGGAGACACTTTCTGCAGAGTACCTAACAGAGCCCTACTCGACAAAAAGGGAAGTTGCAGGTAAGTTGAAAAATCATCCCTGAGAAACTGAATTTCTACTGAGAATAGCTTTATGACTCATAGCATGGAGTATGTCAAACAAATAGCCGCCTAAAGGTCTGTTGTATTTTAACCCTGCTAGGCAGCTCATCACCACACAGCTTCCTACTCACTCCCCACACAGTAGAATGGAGAAGAAAGGCAAAAGAGAGGCAAAAGTGTAGGAACCTGTGGGATGAGATAAAGGCATCATACTAGGTAAAGCAAAAGTTGTGCACAGAAGCACAGCAAAACAAGGAATTCATTTGCTGCTTCTCATGAGCAGGTAGATGTTTAGTTACTGTCAAAGTTTATCACACATAATCATTTCATGGGATCATAGAATTGTTTGAATTGGAAGGGACTCTTAAAGGCCATCTAATCCAACTCCCTTGCAATGAACAGGGACATCTACAGCTCCATCAGGTGCTCAAAGCCCTGTCCAGCCTGATCTTGAGCATCTTGAGGGATGGGGCATCCACCACGTCCCTGGGCAACTTGTCCCTGGCCAGTGCTTCAACAACATTATTGCAAAAAACTTCTTTATATCCAGTCCAGGACACGGCTGGCTTTCTGAGCTGTGAGGGCACATTGCTGGCTTATGTCCAGCTTGCCATCCACCAGTATCCCCAAGCCCTTCTTGACAACCCTGTGCTTTATCTTTACATCCCCCAGCTTGTACTGATAGAGGGGTTGCCACAACCCAGATACAAGACCTTGCACTTGGATGTATTGCACCTCACCTGGGCCCACTGCTTGAGCCTGCTCAGCCTGCTCTAGTTCTTTCTGAATGGCATGTCAATCCCACCACACAGCTTGGTGTCTCCTGCAAACTTGCTGAGGATGCACTTGATCCACTGATGAAGATATTAGAGTACTGACCCTTGAGGGACACCACTCATCACTGATACCCATCTGGACATTGAGACATTGACCACCACTCTGTGGGTACAATCTCTCAACCAATTTCTCATCCATTGATGAGAAATTGAGTCCACCTCATCCACTGATGAGAAAGATTGACTCCACCCAACTATTCCACATCTTTCTAATTTGGAGAGAAAAATACTGTGGGGAACTGTGTCAAAGACCTTACTGAAGATAAATGGAATGAGAGGCTTTTCCCTTGTGTACTGATGCAGTTGTATCATTATTGAAGGCCACTAGGCAAGACTTTTCCTTAGTGAAGCCATACTGGTTATCCTGCATTACTTCTCACTGTTTCACGTACTTTAGAATAGCTTCCAGTAAGTTCTGTTCCATGATCTTCCCTGGCATAGAGGCAAGGCTGACAAGTTTGTAATTCCCTGGGTCATCTTTCCTACCCTCCTTAGATCTGGGTAAAACAACGCCTTTTTTCCAGGCATCAGGGACTTCACCTGGCTGCCATGATTTTTAAAATATCATTATGAATGTCTTGGTGACTCTGTGAATTCCCTCAAGGCTCTGGGATGCATCTCCTCAAGACCTATAGACTTATGGATGTTCAGGTTCCTCAGGTGGTCATAAACCTGATATCTGCTTACAGCAGGAGGGACATTGCTTCCCCAGTCCCCAGCTTCTGTTTCTTGGGAAGACAAGTGCTGCCACACTGAATATCTCCCCCTTCTTTCTTCAGTCTTATTTCTAAGTTTGATGACATGTGGTATGGGACATCCTTTCAGTCAGTTTGGGTCAGCTGTCTTGGCTACATTTGCTCTCAGCTCTTTGCATATCCCCAGCTGCTTGCTGGAAGAGCATCATGAGCAGAAAAGACTTCAGCTCTATATAAGACCTACTCAGGAACAATTCAGACATGAATGTGCTATCACCACCTTTTCCACCCTTAGTCCAAAACTCAGCATCATGTCACAAGCATCTATGAAGAAAATTAACTCTATCCCAGATACAACCAGAACAATTGCTTCAAATAGCCTCAAATGTCACCAGACAGTACAGAGGACAGGCGGTTTCTTTGGCAGAACGAACACTGCTCACATGGTTGTGGTTATATTTGCAGGTTTTTTATTACATAAAACAAAAAGAAAGAAGCATAGATACACAGTCTTTTCAGTTATCTGGAGTGACCTCTGAAATCGGGTCAAATTCTGATCAACATCCAGTGCAGCCATAACCTAGTCTTAGGCCTCGTGTAAAACAATACAATTCATTCACTCAATGCATGTAGGAAGAAAATGACTCAGGCTATAAAATGTGGTAAGATCTCATATGGTAGATCTCATCCAAAAGCTCCTTAGTCAAGGATTATCCTTGACTAAATTCAGCAAAATTCATGAAACAACTTAAAAATCCTGAATGGTATCTGTTATTGTGCATGCCAGTGTACAATGCTTATGTTAGTCCCATCTTGTTGGTACTGTCATCATCAGCTTATAACAAGACTTCCTTCTGGCACTTGCTGTCTATAAAGAGTGGGAGGATGCAGTTGCTTGGTGCTGTATGCTAATATACAGCAATATGGAACTGTGGTATGAAACTTCCAAATAAAATGTCAGCACTGGGACTATAAACATGTTTACATTCCGGCTCTGGTTATGCATTTGTTTAACAACCAAATTTAAAACTCCACTGTGTGATAGTTGGTTGCATTTAGACCCATTTTTGTTGGCTAGGTGGTGAGACTGCTGGAGTATGTAAATGTGTTGTTTTTTTCCCTTATGCATACAGGTTATATTGTCAGTCAAGCTGATTACATTTTTATGAGGCTTTTATATGTCTTTTTTTCCAACTTTTCCCCAGGAATAATTTTACTGTTTGGCCATGAGCCAGAGCCCAGAAGCTGTGTTAAGTGGCCTGGTTGCACAGACCACCAACCTATCTAAAGTGGAAATTTCCCATATCTCAGCTCTCTTCCCAGATTCCAGTCACTACATACCATAATCTCACAACTGCAACTTCTATTTTCCCCCAGTGCTGTTTGTATTTAAAAACTGAACGTTATTTGGGTTTTAATTCATTAGTTGCTTTAATTCATTTAACCCTGAAATGTCATAACATGGCACAAGAAGAAACCTCTCATTAAGTCCATAATGGTCATCCCTACAAACTGTGGTAACGCACTTCCTCCCCTAGACTGGGTACCACTGTAATATAAATGAATAGTAATGATAACAGTTGTGAGATGGAGTGAAATGAATGGTAGAATGAACAGCCACTTCCAACTTCACCTCAGCATTAAACTATAACATCTAAAAGCTAATGAGCTAAAAAGGAACGAATGAGAAAATTAATAAAGCACTGCAAAATAAAGCATTCAAGAGAAACTTCTCCTCCCTCCATACCATGGCTAATTAATGTGATCTATTCCAATAGGAATAACCCTAAGCAGCACTTACTCATTTTTAACACCCTGTATTCCATGCTAATCATAGAATCATAGAATCATAGAATCATAGAATCATAGAATGGCCTGGGTTGAGAAGGCTCACAGGGATCATCATGTTTCAACCCCCTGCTATGTGCAGGGTCACCAGCCACCAGACCAAGCTGCCCAGAGCCACAGCCAGCCTGGCCTTGAATGCCTGCAGGCATGGGGCATCCACAGCCTCCTTAGGCAACCTGTTCCAGTGTGTCACTAGTTATGAATCATGCCTATTAAAATGGCACTTTCAGTTGTGCAAGAAAATTCAAGGACACTAATTTTCAAATGGTTTATTTTCTTCGTGTTCTATCAAATAAATGTTGTGGTTGTTTATTTTTTTCTTTTAATGGCATGTGCTATCTGCTTCCAGAAGGAGATTATAAAAGCTGGGTCAATTTTTGCACTAATTTATAGCCCATGTAATCTTACACAGATGTTACACAGAACAAAACTGGTAACAGTTTCAGACAGAAATTAGTACATAATTGCCACAGAATACAAATTGGCCAACTCACCTTAAAGGGAACTTTCTCTCCAAGAAAAATAACATGAGTTTCAATTGTAAGCAAATTTACAACAAAACCAAATTAATGAATCCCACATTTACAGGTACTTTTCTATTCATAGAAGATAAAACATTGAATTCAACAGACAATTGAGATTAAACAGAGATTAAAACAATTGATGACTGTCTCTATATTATGCATTTAATTGTTTTTCATCTGTTTATTCCCACACTGACAGTTATGGCCTCATTCTCTTTCCCATCTTTACATTATTCACACTGTATACAAAAGCTGCTCAGAAAATTCTCAGAAAAAGAAGCAAATAGTCTGAGAAACAAATGAAATTTCTTGTTAGTATTCTATTTTAGAGAAGGCCTGGTAATTTATTTAAATTATTTTAGGAGTATTGTAGCAGAGAGTAAAAGTCTGAAGAAATAAACAAGGGCATAATAAACTGGCAACTAATGCTAAAATGTTTGTTATTTTTTTCTTTGGTTTGATGATATTTTGAGTGAAATAGTGCACAGACTTTGTATGAGTAGTAGATATGTTCTGTAGAAATAATTATCATTTGTAAGAGTGTTTTAGAAATGGCTTGAAGCTAATGACAACCTGATTGTTGGTTGTGCTATTGCTGATGACTTGTGAGTATTAATTATGAAGAGATACTAGGTATTTCTCATTAACATCATTTGTTCCTATGTCTATACTCAATACAAGGAATTTTTGTGGGCGGAATGCAAAAAATTTAAAAACAGAAATCTCTGAGTAGATATCTTGTGAACTTTGCATAACTTGACAACATCCATGAGTCACCAGGTGATTTTCAGTGCGAGGAACTCACAGCTACAGAACTTCATGATTAATACATGGGTTGCTGGGAAGCTGTATCCTAATGTTTGTCCAGGGAGAAAGCCCATGGACCAGGTAAATAATGATAACATGCCTGAAGTGCTCTGGTCCCCCATGCTCAGTGTTTCTGCAAGCAAGCTGAAGATGGAGGCAAGAGAAGGCACAGCAGCAGGGGAAGGAATTACTCAGTGATTCACAAAACCCTGCACAACCTCTGCATTTCACCCTGGTAAGCACGGACTGAATCTTGTGCTAGACTGAAGGCAATCTTCTAAACTGGGATCTAGTTTTAAAATGAAGGCATAAGGGAACAGACACACCATTCATTCCTTGCTGGTTTGGTCCTTTTGTTTATCATTCCAATTGAAAAAGTTCTGTCTAATTCCTCATTTTTTAAGATTGCTCCCATCTCCTAGCACTGATTCATCTTATTCTAACTCTTTAAATGTTGGTTTTCCTCTCTGGGGGTCTTATGGGAGGAAAACAAGTCATTTATCAGTTTTTATTTTGAAAAGCTAAACACATCAAGATTATTTTTTTGGTCCAAGAAAATAATTTATTTCATCCCCAAAATACTTCTGTGGCTCTTGAATGCCTTCAGGGATGGGGCATCCACAATTTCCAGTTTTATGAAGCACCTCTGAAAGGATGCAATACTCCAGTGTTAGGCTTATTTGTGCCAAATACACCGTGGACAAAGCAGTGTGACTGTCTAATAGTTATTGTCCTGATCACCGATTCAGGAGCGATACTCATTCTTTGTACCATAACATCTGTTTGTTCAGCGTAGTCTGTAAAATGTTTTCACAAACACAACTTCCTAAGTCTCTCCTTTGTTCCATATATTCAATATGTGGTGTTACCTTCTTCTTAAATGTGTAACTGCATTAAAATACCACTCAGATGAACTAAGGACATGAAAAAGTCCTGATTAACCACCTATCTGCACATTCCTGTTCATTGTGACTCTGTTATAATGGCAGTTTTACAGCCTGCACTGATTTCAGAGACCTAATGAAGAGAACTAATGTCTTAAACCAACTCAATAGACTTACATTGGATAATTGCAGTGCCTCATGTCCATCATTAACATTTCCTACCATCTTTTACATTGAAGACATTTATATAGAGTGTGGACCAAGCCCCTTCTTGATTCTCAACTGCAACCTGCCTTCCTACTTGGACCCAAGTCAAGAGTTCTTATGAGATAAATCTTGGGGCACACAGCTAGCCCCTCCTGAACAGACCCACAGTTTCTCCTCAGACTCCCTTTAAGTAGTGTAGGTACTTGGCATGTGGCTCATAAACTGCCTGCAAGTGTCGCAATGGCTGCGTGGAAGCGGAATGGAAGTGAGTGGAATGGCCTCTGGCAGTTTTAACTGTCCTGGCTCTGAAAAGCTGATGTGAATGTAACCTCACTTAACTAACAGCTTAGTCCATTCACTATGCGCTCTGTGGCACAGTACTGATTTCTAACAGGAATGTCAATGTAAGTTAAATCCTCTAGGTCAGGTAATAGGTATTTTTACCTTTAACAGTACAATCAATATCTAGATTAGAGTGGAAATAATACTTTAAATTTTTGTCTTCGGTATATTAGCAGATCAACATCCACACCTAGCAAGGGGACCCTATCACTGCTAGCCTTTTTTTATTGCTAATGCTATCATACTTTTTTCTTTCTTTCATTTTATCCTTAATTTATGTTTTATGCAGAGTACCATTTCCCTGCTTTCCCATTTTTACCTTTAATTAATGCCTTTGTTAAATTCTTTGTTAATTTCCACTAGCTGATTTCCTTTCTCTGCAAAGAAGGACTTGAGCCCAGCACTGTGCGATTTTACTGCTTTGATCTCTGAAGAGCTCACATGCACTGCACATGGCAGCACTGTGCACTGTCCTATTTTAGGTTTGGTGTTCACAGTGGAAGAGTTTCCATTTCCTCTGCCACCCCTGAGCCCTACCTCATTTTGCAGTGTAACTCTTCAAGGGTTCTTTTCATCCACTTTTCTACCTCTACAGGTCACGGTTGCTGGTAACCATATAGCATTTATCTTTCATTTCAGTAATTATCTCATTTTTCTGAATTCACCATGGCTCTTTAAATCTTCAGGGGCAATATAGAAAAGAAAGCTTTAATAATGTTTACCTTGAAAAAAAAAAATAAATGAAGGCATCTACTTCTAATTACGTTCCATTGATGTTGAGAAAAGGAAGTGCATACAGCAAAATACCCAGCCACTCAGTAAGCACTTCCTCTTATATCATCATCTTAAGGTATTGTTTAACAGCTGCTGAGGAAAGCAATAAAGAATTTATGGTTCCAATTCCCTACAAGTGACCTTCTTGAATTCCAGTAAAAATGGTTTCTCATTACAATGAGATTCGAAATACAAATGCCCAAATACTTAGCAGCCTCAGTTGTATTTAAGTTCTCAGTATGTTGTGGTTCCCACATTTTCTGGGATTCTGATAGCAAATTCTCCCACGTGCATTCAAGAGTATTAATTGTAGTGTCTTAAAAGCTGTGTGTTCATTTTAAAATGCCAACTTCTCACTGTCCTCACATTCAGCAATAACAGTTAGATAATCTTCTTTCTCACCAGCCAAAATTCCAATCTCCTACCGTTACTCAGAGTTGATACAAGTGCCTTCAAAAGTCTCTTCTCACATTTTTTGTAGGTCTGTATTAATTGCACAGGAACTCCAGGACTGGGGAAGCAGTCATTTTCTCTGAATGGGTTTTCTGGAGCCCACAAGAATGCAGTGAGCTATGTTTAGATAGCAACAGCTTTGGGGACTGTAAAATCAAATGGGAGTTGGACACATCTCAAGTCACTGAGTTGTGTCCTTTGTGTTGGAAGTATTAGATAATCTTTTATTAAACATTTTATCCTTTAATAAACTTGATTTTCAACACTCACCCATTGCTGTTTCTTCTACTCTAACTAAGTTGCTAGTAACATTCTTCCAACAACGTGGAAAATTTTATATCTGTGCAGCTAATGGCCAGTGGGATTTTTCCAGATTATCCCTCTGTTTTTATTTGCTTTGTATTTAATAGTTTGAAGTTTTTATAGGTAGCAAATATACTCAGTCTTTATTTTACACATGATTCAGGTTGTGTCCATCTTCCTTGGAGGTGGGTGATGGTGGCTCCATGGAACATGATATTTCTGGGCCATATCCAGCAATAAAGGTTCTGCACAACTAAACCTCCTATCCAATCTAGGTAAGCTTTTTTTAGCCAGTGAGGTACAATGAACCAAGGAGAAATAACTTTCAGAAAAAAAAACAATTTTTGCAGGTTTTTGCAAGAATATGGTTTGGATGGAAAAGAGCTACAGCTGATCAGAATTGACAAGAAGGAATAAGCCATTGATTACTTGGTTGATTGATGACTGATTAATTGATTGATGCACAGAAGCCTTGATAAGCCAGAAGCTGAAGAGAGGAACTGGTAGTAAGAGATCAGAATGTCCTATTGCTTGCTAGATGAAACTGGAGGAGGAGGGCTGAGTATCCAATTAACTCTGTTTAATGAGAAAACAAGTGGGACCTAATAAGAACTGAACGCTGATGCCTAACAGCAGCAGAGAACATGTAAGGTGTAAATAGAAAGGAGTCCCTGGGTGATACAGATGACTTATTCCCACCATTACTAGTAGGCAGAAGATTGCAGTGGCTTCAGTTATAGCTTTCTTTCAATTTGTTCTGCAGTGGTTGGCCTTCACGGGCTCAGCATGAGGCTTTCAGTCTGGGACATCTTCTTCTGGATAACAGCTTCTGTTCCTCCTCATACTTTTTACTCTCCTTCTTTTAGTCACTGTGATTCAAGCCCAAGCTTGAGGCAGCAGATGGATTTAACAGCATGAGATCAGACATTTCCTGTTGTGATGAAATAAAAGAAAAAAGCTAGCTTAGCTCTACTGACACAAAGGGGAGTAATTGCTTGTGAGTCAGTGGGACTAAGATTTCACTCTTTGTATCTAGACTCCTCCTGAGTACTTGAAAGTGGACATTCTGGGAGGATCTGAGTCTTTTTATGGTATTCTTATGGAGATGAAGGTATGCTAATGAAATGAAAAGTTATCGGGGTAATACTTATTATCCATGAACAATCACATTAACAATTTAGGGATGATGGTATTACTATTAATAAAAATTATTAAAAAAGCAACAGCAATTAAAGAAGAACAAATTCTATTTCTGATGCACTTATCTTTCTTAAATACTCTTTTGAGTACTTTCCAGTCGCTAAGATTGCTCTTTTGGTGTCCCCTACATGTAGGTGTTAAAAGTAAACAGTAGGTGGCCTCAGAACATTAGTATTGCTCTTCACTGGACCATATAAAGCGAGGGCAGATTCTCTGTGGTTGGGTGCAGTTCCTTCCCTAATCCTATGAAACACGCCGAGATGCATTCTGCAGCCTAGAGCTATTGCTTTCATCTAAATACAAGGCTATTTGTCAAACCTTAATTGAGATCAGGTGATCCAACTTTTCTTGGTGTTTCAAACCCATTTTGAGCATTGTTGTCTCTCAGTTATTAGAGGAAATCCCTGCGTTGCACAGAAAAAAAAAAAAAAAAAAAAAAAAAAAGAGAAGGTATGCAATTCTCACTATTGAATGTGGCACACCAGATATACTGGCTACCTATGGAAGTGAAAGAAGCTGCAAAATCCACTTGCTGCTTTACTGATTATTATCTTCTGCTCATATGCCTTGTTTTTCAAATGTTCAATGACTGACATTTGGTCATTCACACGTCACATTTGTGGACAGTACTACATTAGGAGGAGCTGTTGATCCCTTGAGGACAGAGGGATAGATTAGATCTCCACCAACAAGGGTAGAGAGACTTTGCAGAAAGATATTGATAGCTGGACAATCACCAACCATATGAATTTTAACAAGATTCTGCTGGATTCTATACCCGGGACAGGGCTACCCTGAGCACACAAACAGACTGGAGACAAGAGGCTGAAGTGTTTCCTGTGCAGTGCACTGTCATAGAAAAGAATCTGGGCTTTCTTGTTGATCGCATGTGGAATATGGGTCAACAGCATATCCTGGCAACCAAAAGGACCAGAAGGGGTTGTTTCACTCTGCGTTGCATTGATGCAGCCTCACTTTAAGGCCTTGCAGCCATTATAATCCATACTGAGACAAGGAGAATGAAAGTGCAACAAGCCTCATCACTTCTGTTTTCCTTTTTTTTTTTTTTTTTTTGGTGAAGTTGAGTACCAGTGTGTCGCCATGAAAGGGCTGTTTGTCCATTAAAACCAAAGTCTCTATCTCCAGTCCAATGAAGACCTGCAAAGACTGCAGTGCAAGGGGCTGTTCAAGCCAAAGGAAAGCAGACCAGCTCTTTGCAGAGAAATAAGCTGCGTGTCTTCAGCATGAGAACTAAGACCACAGAGACTTCTCAGCCAACCCTGTGCTAGCTCTGCAAGAATGCTTAAAGAGCTGTTCTCCTCCTGGAGCTCGTGTTCCACTCCCCACTCTAACAACTTCAGAAGTATTTGGACTCATAAAAGCAACTGTGAAGTACAGCAAAGAGGCTCACCGACAATACCTGAAAATGACTTCACTGTGGGCTGAGAGGTATTTCTCCAAGAAATACAGTGATGCACCTCAGAGGTCTCATGGTATCTAAAACTGAGGTAATACTGACATGTTCTCTTCTGTTAAATGAACAGGTTCACCTTGAGTCCCTGTCCTTCTTGTGAATCCGTATATTGTTGTGTTTAGTTAAGGAGTAGAGTACTTACAAAAGCCAGCTCTTTATCTAGGCTGACCTGTGTCATTCTGTGATGTTCAAAAGAGAAGGAAAACAACTATCTATATTTTGTAATGGACCTTTCACACATCCTAATTGTAAACTGTCTGTTGATCAACATGAGGAAGCAGTTCAATGTCTCTTCACTTTCAGTATTCGCCAGCACAAAAATCTGCCAACCTTGAGTTATGAGACAGTGTGACCCGTGGAGCGCTCTAGGAGAAGCCCTCTGTTCCATGGCTTTATCTGTTTGTTATCTTCTCCAAACTCTGGCAGAACAGAAAAGCCTTTGAGCAGCCACTGAAAGGTCAAAGAAGCATTAAGTCTGCCAACTTGTGGTGAGGATTCAAACTCCCTTCTCTGGGTCTTCAATATACCATAGTCTTTTAAAGCACAGCCATTGAGCATGGAGCAGAAGGGACATATGCTCTTGGTGCCTTCATTTGCAAGTTGCCATTGCTCATCTTTAAAAGCATAACATCTTTCACATGAGAAAGGGACAGTGAAAATAGCTTTGCCTTCCTCCCTCTCTCTGTTTCTACAGTGCAGTACCAAAGGTGCATCCAAGACATGGCAGTAAGCCTATTTTTATTGCTGATGGAACTTTGTGTGTCTGCCAGAAAGAAGCAGCACTGCAGAAAACAGGCTGACAGGTCCAGCCCTTGCTTCTCTAAGGGAAAAACTGCTGCCAGAGAAAGCAACATCCATTAGAAGGGCATCTCTGAACATCTCATCCATCAGGCCTGAGGAGAGATGGCTCACACAGCAAACCCTAGTGCTCAAAGAAACGCAGCCGCTGTTGGAGAGCCCCATCCTGCCCAGGCTGCCCCACTGCCCAGTCAGCCTCTGATTGCAGAGAGCTCCTTGTGGCTGGGTCCCCTCCAGATAGGAAGGTGACTGGCCAGCTCATTCCCTTCTGTCAAGGCTCCTGTGACACTCTGCTTGCCTTCATCACTTCTCCATTATGGTAGTTATCAGATCAAATTATAGCTGTGTGGTAGATACTGGGTTAGCTCTCAAAGCAGCAGGGATGAGCACAAGGTTAATTACCATCTTACCTGCCTGGGGAGTGAATATGTTAATGATTTATTGAGCCTGCATTTCAGTCAGTATCCCATGCAGAGCAAAGGACAGACCTGGACAGCACAACAGTGCTGTGGCAAAGGCAGCAATCTGCATTTGGCTCATGAGGGAGCCTGGTTACGCCTACCTGAGTTTCAGTGGTGCTGGCATTTAGCTGAGCATGGAAATCTACCTGAAATGTCCTAAATCTTGTCCTTCCATTCAAGTTTGTCTGATTTATCCTGTTACTGACAGTGCTCCAGCACTTGGGAATCCCCAGTGTCCTTTGTCATGTGTGATGAGCTGGCAGCGTGAGGAAGAGGGAGAGGATGTGCACTTTTCCCTCACCACAGAATTGTCATCTGTGTGTGAGATATGAACATCCCTTGTTCATTAATGTGGTTTCAAAAGAGCTGTGCAATTTCATTTGCATCACAACTGATGCTGGCCTAACAAACTGAAATGCTGTTTAATGAGTTAGCAGTCCAGACATTTTCAGTTACATTTTGATGATAATTTCTCTGGTTCTCGGGCTAAATTCGTGCTGGAATTTAATCACCATAAGGCCACTAGCTTAGCTGGATCTATTCCAGTTCATACTATTGAGAGTTCAGCTCTTGTTTAAGTGTCTATATCACTTTCACACGGTCTGAAAACATCTTCTAAACTGTCAGAAAAGCTCAGAAAGCTTGAAATAATAGGATTATTTCAGTTTAAATATTGTTCTTACCCTTCTAAAAGTAAGAGAATATTTTTTCTGGTTCCATTAGTTTTACTATCTATTGTGATTAAATATCGGTCATCTTCAACAGCTTAGAAGCATGGCAGAGTGGAGCTGGGTCAAACAATCTTAATACGGACTTTCTCTAAAGCAATGCCATATTCAAGATGTTTGAATCACTACATGAAATTCTGTGCCTTGCTTATATAGTCTTGACTATATTATAGACCATATTATAGACAACATTTATAATGACAAATAAAAGGAGCATTTTCATGGGAGAGCATCTAGCCATGAGGCCAGGGAGAAAGGGTGCAAGCCTTGGCCCTAGATCTTATCAGAGTCTGATGGGAGGTTGTACCCAAGCCTAGTAGGAAAATATTTTCACAGTGGGAAGCTCAGGGTACGTTACAAACTCTGAAAAGAAAGTCCTGGAGGCACGGAGGAGTGTTTAGGGTACAGAACTGCTGAGGTACCATTGAGGGGATCTGCAAGGTAGAAGGAGTCAAAAATGATGCAGTTTTGCTCATTTGGATTGCCTGTAACCACATGCTGTCCATACACAATGCCTGTGAATCAGAGACAATGGCCCCATCCCAGCCTGCAAGCACACTAGCAATGCAGCACTGGTCCTGGGCTTGGAACATTCTGGTTGTATAAACACAACCATAAGGATACGTTTGTAGCTTCAGACCCTTATATTTTTTTCTTTCTGTCTTAAAAGAAGAGTCTTCCTAGGTTTTAGTAATGACATGGCAACCTACACTGGGATTCATTTGATCTTTTATTACCTAAATGTTAGGCTTTGATCTAAGCCAGTGTCTCACTGTAGCCAACAGCAAAATTTGGAATCACCCCATTCTGAATCTGCTACTGTTAGAAGAACTGAGTCTTACAGAGATTCAGTTTCACAGCAGAGAAATGGCTGGTGGATGTTCATGCTAGGTTTTAGCCCTATTGTTAACGAATGTGATAGCTATCAAATCTCTGAAGTTCATCATGTGTCAGAGAGCAATAATAAACTTAACCTGTCTCTTAAACAGTGTTCTGCAGGACTGCAAACCTATTGAGATCCTGGCTTAGTACAGCTAATGTACAACTGTAACCAGAAGGCATGGTACCCATTTGTAACTGTCATGCTAGTATGAACACTAATGAAATAAAAAATTATATTTATGGGAAAAAATAAATGAAGCAGAGATTAAACTTGGAAATAAACCCTATAATGATGTAAATTTCCCTAGTATTCCACACCCTGTTAAAAGGCAGACCCCCTTTCCTGGCAAATGCTGTGCCTCATTCAGACAAATATAATGCATCAGAGGAGTTCAAATATGGAATGCACTTGGAAAAAACACATAAGAAGGGAAAAGCTTGAAGGAGAAGGAAGGGGATGAGTGATACAACACAAGCAGGAACCTGGTTGGAATAAAAACCAAAAAGCTTAGACTGGGGAGAAATAGACAGATATGTACAAACCTTTCAGTTACACCGGTATAAAGATGTTGTTTTCCTGTTATTCTGGCCTTTGGAGAGCCTGAATTTCTTTATTATTGGCAATATTATTTATTTTTCTCTTAGTAAACAAATAAAAGACAAAACCAGGAAAAGAAAAATTCATAGCATGGCCAGTACTGTGATGGGGGCTTACAGGTTTTGTCATTTTAGAGGCAGAGATGATAACTCAGTGCATTTTCTCCTTGTGGAGTGGGATGCAGTTTGAATCCCTGAGAAATGAAATAGCTTATTATCATTTACAGTTTTGGGCTTAACAAGGAGGTGAGGAATATGGATGTATTTTCATTATCTTTAGTGAACTGCATGACCTGAAATTTAGTCAGGCATTAGAATCATAGAATCATTAAGGTTGGGAAAGGCCACAAAGATCATCTTGTCCAAATTGACCCATCACCACCATACCCATTAAACCATGTCCCTAGGTATCTCACCTATGCTTTCTTGAACCACTACAGTCAGTCATTCCATCACCTCCCTGAGCAGCCAGTTCCAACAGCTCACCACTCTTTATAAGAATGTTTTCCTAATATCCAACCTGAACCTCCCCAATGCAGCTTAAGGCCATTACTTCTCATCCTTTCCTTGTTAGACTTCTTATGTATGTCTACTCTGCACATAGAACTATAGCAAGACCAAAAAGGTTTGAATAATTCTTGAAAAGCATGTCGATGAACAGGTAAGTGATAGGACAACACAAGGACTTGCCCCTGCAGCCTTGAACCATCAAGTGCACAAGCCAGGCTCTTTCCCTACTTAATGTCTCTCGCAGCCACTACCTGTAATGAAATATAAGCACAGAAGCACTACAGGATGAAATAGATCATATCTTTTGTCCTTATACTCTATACCTTAATGATAACAGTTGGTTCTAAACACTAAGCTTTCCTGCAGACTTAGCAAAAGTTTATAACTACAATATCTTGATATACACATGAGAAGCCAGTTAGGTTGTCTGTAAGATGAAGGCCAGGCGTTGGAAAAAACTTGATAGGATAGAGGATGCAGTGCTCTCAAAAGACACTGACAAAGTGCTCCAGACATCACCTGCAAAACAAGGAGACCTGTGGGAGCTTCACTGAATCAACAGGAGATTTTAAAACCTAGAATTTTGCCCAAAGGGAAATATTAGGATGGCATTCTGAGGAGTGGAGGGAGTGCAGACAGAGCAGAACAAAATGCCAGTTGACTGAAACAGTTTCTGTTGTCTCATCTAATGTTTAATACCCTTTTCAAAGTGTGACACATACCAGCCGAAGTGTAGGAGGTAATTGTGTACCAGTGGCCTAACTTTCTTCCCACACAAAGTCAGTGCTTTTACTTTAATGCTACCCTCAGTTTTCTCTGTAAGGATACACAGAACCAGTTCTTTACCTTTTGATATATTGATATCAATTCAAGATTGATAATTCAAGAATGCTTTCATACACACATTTGTAAGTCTGCACTGAGCACATTGCAAACAGCAGCTGATACAACCAGCTGTGCAGTCTCTGACTTCTGAAAACTCTTGTTTTCTAAACTAGAATTCCTCCTGTTTAACAAAGCAAAGGAAGATAGATGCACATCCACACTGCATTTCTTCTCACTGATCATAGAATCATTGAATGACTTGTGTTGGAAGGGATCTGATATTTCCTACAGTCAGAAGTCCAACTGCCTTGACTCCTTTGGCAAATGCCAGTCAATCAGGATACTCTGCCAGACCTTTAAGTAGCCATTCAGGAATATGTAGTTATCCTATAAGTGCTGCAACAAAGCTTCCACCCCATGCACAGAGAGGAGAAGATATGGATCCCTGGACCTCATTCCTTGCATATTATTATTCTTATAATAATATTATATATTATTATATTCTTGATATTATTTTCATGTTTACCTTCTTTATGGATTGGTGTATTGGAGTCTCAGTTTTACTGCTTCTCCTACAAAATAATTTTAGCTTCCCTTGAAAAAGAAGTTATTTTAACTAAGACTTGTATTTTGAAAGTGTGTGATATTTTCATCACAGGATGTCATATGCATGAAGATTCCGAGCCATTCTGCTGAGTCACTCCCTCAGCTGCACCATGTGGGGTCATTAGTTTTGATTCAAAAAATCATAATAATGACAAAGAATAAAATAAAAACAGCACATTTCACTGAGGCAGAGTGCACTGGGAGTCAAGACATAGGATGGAATTCCTCAGCATGGTCCATGCTTTGCTGGGAGATCACTTGTATAATTTGGGGACAATTGATGATATTAAATTGAAAAAAGCTGTTGACTCTCTTGATGGTAGAAAGGGCTTGCAGAGAGATCCTGACAAGTTGGACAGCTGGGCAATCACCAACCATGTGGAGTTCAACGGGAGCTGGACTTGCTGATCCTTGTGGGTCTCTTGTAACTCAGGATATTCTGTGATTCTATGATTTAAGGTTGAAATAAAAGCTTAATTTTGGACTGTTCTCACGCAGCATTTATATCTGCTTTTTCTGTGGATGAACTGTATGAATTTTCAAGCTCAAATAATACCTGATTGCCACTTTGTTGTGCCAGCATAATACAATATGTATGCATCCTATGTATACAAATGCGATAGTCAGAGAAATTAACTAGTCTCTTAAGCTAGCCACTACAGCACATGCAAAATGAATCTCTTAAATTTTCTAAGTGGCAAGGCTCACTTTTTGGAGCCTTTTCCATGTTGGCTTTTAGATGCTTAAAAAGAAATAGAGGCTGAAAAAGACTTAATTTGCTGGCTGAAAACTGCAACTCCATGTATTTGCCTCTGAAAATTCAGAATATATTTCTAAGTAAAAAATGTTAACAAACTGAGCTGTGTTTTTTGAAATCTTTGAATATCTCTTAAACTGTGTTCACTTACAAAGAATCATAGAGTCATAGAATGGTCTGGGTTGACAAGGACCATAATGATCATCTTGTTTCATGGGAAGGGTTGCCAACCACTAGACCAGGCTGCCCAGAGCCAGAGTAAGCAGACTCCTTAGAAGTCTTGTGTAGCCCAAGAAATAGGGAAGGAATTCTAAGTGCTTACAACTATAACTGGCAGAAGTCCATATACTGTTATTATGCTAAAAAAAAATGCAATCTGTGCTATCTCAGAGGGAACCCTCACATATATAAGGAAACTGATGATCCTTGGGGTCCCTTCCAACCCAAGCCATCTACGATTCTATGATATTAAAGTCTTTTATGTCTGTGAGCCAGTATATAAGAATGCCTGCAAGGTTTACTAAACTTAAGAAGCAAACAGAAAGTGGACAGCCCTTTAAGGCAGCCTGGTCATTAGAAAGACTTTAGTGAAGAGAGAATCTGTTTCAGTTCTGTGAGTATCATGCAGAGGCTGGAGGTGCTGCTGGAGCTATTCCTTCTCCAGTCAGACAGAACTGCTCCAGCAGCACACTCCTGTAGAGTAACTAAGAACAAAACTGAGCTTCAGATAGATTACAGTGTAATGATCTATGGTTTGGTTTAGGTGTTTTTTTTCTATGTCATTCTGTAATCAAATGGCCAAACTCATACTTTGCAAGAATAAGCAAGACTTCTCTGATTTTGTCTGGTGAAAATCAGGCTCTTGAAGCTATCTGTCATGCCCTTCAATCTCTGTTTGCAATGAACAGGTTTGTCTCCTCACCTCAGCTAGTGCTGGTTCACTCTCCCTCACCTCACTCAGTGCCTGCTTGTCAACACATTTTCAAGCTGAAAATGTGAACCTGCACCAAAGAACCCTGCACCAAACTGATGAAAGTCAGTCTGAGCACTCGTGATATCAGCTGCCAGGTCCATGGAGGAAATTGTGCCACAGCCCATGCAGCTCAGTGTTTCAACAGTAGGAACCAGGAATGAAACAATCGATGTTACCTGCATTACCTGGCATTAGCACAATAATAATAATAATAATAATAATAATAATCTACAGCAAATGTTACCATGGGTAATGGATGATGTAGCCTCAGTTTAATCTCCTTCCTTTCTGAGACTTGTCTTGCCAAATTCAATTCTTGTTCAATAGCAATTTTATCTACACTGCATCATGTGGAGCTAGTTCAACAGCTTGGTCAGCAAGGCTGATCATTGGGATTATCTGTCTGCTTCACCTTGAGTTCTGGGAAACATACTTTTGTTGACTGTATCGACAAACTTACCTTGAGTGCAGCCAAGAGAGATATATACATTAGACTATTGCTTCTAGTACTGGTATGAATGAAGACAAGTATTCCTCAGACATCTATCACATTTTCTAAGGTTTACATGGAGTTCCTGCCAAGTTCATTCTTCCTATCTGCAGTATAGTAACAACCTGCTTTTTATATCTTTGTTAATCTTCTTATCCCTCATGCTTTTCAGGAAAGGAGGTATGGGGAGCCATTCCAGTAGAGTGTCATTACGACTCTTCCCCCATTATTTGATGACACATTTCCTTGCTTGCAAAGTTATGGAAGCCAAAAGAACATATGGTTGATAATTTATAATAAACCACTGGCACTCTGCCTCTACGGATGTTTTAGCACATTGTGAGGACTTGATAGTCTGCAACATTTCCTTCTCAGACAAATAATTTCCTGCTAGCTAGCACTGGCTGTGTTGACAGCTGCAAGTTTATATGGGGAACAAGAAACATTTACATGTAATGAATAGTAATAAAATGCCTGTATGATACAGTCCTGGGAGGTATGAGAGCTTGCAATAAGAGCGGAACTACTGGCCCTCTTGAGACAGCAAGAGCTTTCTTTCATCATAAAGCACAAGTTGATTCCCTCATTCATACAAGTCTGTCTTTGGGATAGAGTTAGTCTGGTTTCTGAGCTTAAAACTAGGAAATTATTTCTCCAGATGGTATAAGGTTTCTGATCAAGTCACTGTTTCTTACCTCTAAGCCACTCCTTACTGCACTGAGTTAAGGCAAGTGGATGCTGGTTTTCTTGAAGGAGACCGCACTGGATGGAGGGGTATCTGAACTGTGCCACGTGTGTAAGAAGGGATCTATCTGAAGTGAGATGGAAATCATGCCACATGCACCCACAGAAAACATCTGTATCACTCCATCCACAGATACTTCAGTCCTTTCAAATGTTCTTAAATCTATATTTTCCCTTTGCCTTTCTTTCCAATGTTCCTAGCTCTTCAAATAGTCAAAATATGTTTGAGTCACTTATCTCACCAAAAAGAGGAAGCAGTTGGCCTGGAGGCAGAACTAGCTGCCTAAAAAGAGAGGACTAGATTCGTTTGAGGTGCCACAGGTTATCAAGGTGCTATAGGATATTTCTACCAAGATGAAAAATATAGCACAGATGCTATATAAGGTCTACTCTGTCCTATGTGGGCAGCTGGAATTCAGGTAGAAGAGTCTATTGTAAATAAAATTATTCAGGCAATGCAGCTGCAGACGTGAAATATAGCTCTTTTTGTCTACTGAACACTGTAGCTCTCAAGGCTACTTTGATCTTGCTCTTACAGATTCCTCTTGAGGTCCCAAACTTGTATTTTTGCTGTTCCTGTACACCCAGTAGTATAATGTGGATAGTAAACAGAGAACAGTCACTTCTTATTTGTCAGAAATGTGATACAAGACTGACTTACAGAGCCAGAGTAAATCCTAGCAAGGTCTCCATCAAAGGAATGAATGCAGAAAAAATATTATTCTGTTTATTATACCTAGCTCAGATTGTTCCCGCTTCTAGTTCATCCCATCCATTCCTGCTTCTGGGTTTTGAAAATGACTTCTCCTTGAAATGTTTATTTTTATGATCTGGGTTAGTCCAGGCTTCTGAATGAAGGTGCTGTTTTATGAGCAAGTAAATCCACAGAAAGGAGAGAATGATGACCTCTGATAATGGGGAGGAAAAGGCAAAGGAGGACAGAGAAGCATATGTTGGCAGGGAGAAAGCTGAGGGTCACTATCCTTGATAGCTGGTCACTATCCTTGAGCACTATTGTCAGAGATCCAGGCCTTCAGATTATGCAGGATGCCAACAGTTCATTTGATGACGTGAATTAACTTGGAACAGTTTGGTGTTTTCTTGACTATTATTCAAACATACAAAGCATTATACAAATAGAACACAGACAATTAACTTCTACCTGAAAAGATTTCTCAATTTATTAATCAGGTCTCTCCAAAAGTAATGCCTCCTATTTATTTCTATGGAAGCTACCACAGACAGAAAGAGCACAATAATGCTATTTGATAGAGCAAATCATTCTGAGCTACAAAATACTGTTTTTCAAGACAGTCGCCACCATTAGCGATGCATTTTTACCAATGATGAACGCGAGTCTTCATGCTGCAGTCAGAAAAATCTGTGCCTGCAGAAGTGACCCACTGTCACTGTCACCACTGCTGATACATACTCTCATAACAGAATGAACCTTTGACTCACTTTGTTTTCTCAGAATAAAATTCGTAAAAGTCTCTGGGGCCTTGTTTACAGTGACTTAAACTGAAATTCAATACCTCATTTCTTTGGGATTCAAGCTAGGTTCATGGGAACCTTACCTAGTTTGTCTCTTGTCTGGAAAGAGAGAAGAAGGGGATGTGCTTTGGTGATCCTGCAAGCAGGAACACAGTCAAAAACGAACACTGAAAACTAGAAAAAATAACTTAGAATTAAAAAATTTTATATAAGAGAAAATTCTATTACAGAGAAGGTCATCTGAAGACATAGGTTTGGTGCCGGTGGCACTGGTGCAGTCAGTGTCAATTCACATCTGCTCCTGTCACTTCTTAAAGCAAATTGTCAGGGCTGAGAAGGGCTGAAGCCACTGATCTTGTGAAGCTACAATTGTTGGCGGTTTATTAAAGTAGTTTCCAGCCTGCTCCACTTTATGTCTCAGACTACAAATCTATCAGGATGCTATTAACTGGTTTCCTGAGGACACTGATCCCTGCTGTTCTGCATAACTGGATGCAAAAGAAGTCCAGTTATGAAGATGTGGATAGCATTATCCACCATTTGAATTGTGTTTTGTGGGTTGTAAGGTGGATATTAAATGCCACTTTAAAACTTTGGATGAAATGAGCTTTGAATTGTGTATTTAGTAAACGTCTCTCTCCACTGTAGTTTTTCATCCTTCTGATTTCTGCCTTCTACAGTCCATTAAAGCTTCTGAAGACACATGGTGAGACAGATAAAGACTGAATAAAACCAAGGTATTTATGGAACTGGCCCTTCACTTGCAGACTCTGCACTACACCATTAAATTTTATTTTGAAACGGCATTTTGAGATTGTAACTATGTATAATAATGGCACACGTAACTTGTCTAGGAGAGTGAGTGCCAGATTTCATCAAGAAAAAAGTTTCTGAAATAGGATCATCACAGCACTGAAAAGATTTGAAAAGGCAACAAGGGAAAGTGATGAAAAACCCTACGGCTTTGCACCTCCCATGGATGTCTGACTGCAGCGGGAATGCAGGGGAGCAGAAAATGTGATAGCATTAGTATGATCTCAGCAGGCAATAAGACATGAGAAATCTAGACAGAGGAACAGACACAGTTTTGAGATCAGTAGCACACTGATAACAATGAATGACGGTGTGTGGACTCGACTGCAAACATTTTTTGAATTCTTTTCCAACTCCCTCTGCTCCTCAGCAATGCTGTTCACCCTCCTCCTAGGCCTCTGTTTAGAAGGCTGGAGGTTTCCTGGGTTTTGAACAGCATTTAATGCGAAGAAGCATGAAATACCATTGTTTGGTTATGCATTGTAAATAAATCATTTACAATTTGGGGCTCTGTGTCTGTTTATCACTGTAGGTACTGGTGTAGGTATCAAGCAGGTAGCAGGAGGCTGTAGAGTGGCCTCAATGAGAAGAGGCCATGGCTGCCTCATGCCAACACAGCTACTTCAGCCAGCTCCAACAGGCCAACGGCAGCCACAGCTGAGCCTGTAAGCCCTCAAAACATAAAGGGTGCTTCCCCGTAGGCCCACTTTTCTGTTGTAAAGGGAACACTTCAGTCATCCCTAGAAACTGAAGCATGTCTGTTCTTGAAACAGGAATAATGTGAATTTCCTTAGGGCGGCAGCCTATTCAGCTTGCAGATAGCAGCTGTGCGTCTATGGAGTAGGGGCATGTTCAACTCTCTATGAAAGAACCTCTCCTTGGAGTGGTGGTCAATCACACCATTCATACAATTGCTCCTTTATGAGGAATTGCAATCTCAATACTCATCATTGATGGAGTTCCACAGCTCTGCCAGCAGACACAAAGCTAAGCCAGCCAGTGTAGCCCTGGACTTCTAAGGCATCCAACCTGTTACTGTTCAATTTCAGCTTGTCCCTTGAAGAATTATCCTTTATTCTGTTATCTTCCATGGAAAATACCTGAGCACACTGCCAGGCATTTTCCTCAATCTCTACAGCAACAAGTGCCCAACACAACGCTCACAGACTGCCCCAGTGACACTGTAGGACTCTGAATGTAGTATTCTTTGTCCAATCTTCCATTTATCCCCTGACAGAAGAATAATTTTTGCCTCCTTCCCCTGTTTCTGTTGCACTAGCAAGACAGACCCATAGCCTTCTGCTGATGTTATCAGAGGTGAATAGTTAACAGTTCTTTCTGGATGCTGTTCTTTGGGCTCTTCGTACTGATCCACTGTTGCTAGAAGGAGAGCTCCCTGGCAATTAATACATATTGCCCTTGATCAAAGGCTTGTCTTTAGCTCTCCCTGGGAATTAGTGCATGCTTATTGCTGACATCACAGCCTGTGGGGCACCCTCACCCCCAGTCTGGCTCCTGTAGCTGGCACTTAGTCCTTGCAACACATATACGTGAGATAGAGAATGAGATCTTGTACAGATGGTTGACAGAACATTCAGTAAGATAAAGCAGACTGCAGGGGTCAGCCAGACTTGTACACTGACTGCTTTCTGTGTGATCAGTTGCTTTTATACCCTATTCTGTCTACCTTCACCTCATTGTTCCTCCCTGCACACCCTTCGTCTTGCATACCCCCTCATGGGTTGCAGAGCTCTATTGACTTCTGCATCCCTCTCAATATGTTCTCTGTGGTCTTCCCTGGTTTACAGCTTTATCTGTTGCAAAGCTCGGGTTAATCTCCTTGAAAGTAGTGATAATGGTTTCTTAATATTATCATCAGTAACCACCAGTTAAGATGACTGGCAAGGTTTGTTTCTTATCATTGTTTCCATGTCTGCTTTGTTAGGCTTGTGATTCTTTTTTTGATTTCTCCTGGTTTCTCCCTTTGTTCTTATTTTCCCAAACGACAAGAATTAGATAACCTTGCTGGAACTAAACACTCTCACATTTTCACATGTCCTCTTTAATCACTGTGACCTAACAGGTTTGGTTCTCTTCAATGCCTCCATTTTCAGTCACATTTGTGTCCCTGTGTATTCTTGTTTATGGATTCCTCCTTTTCTTACAAATTCTTTTTTTTAAACTTGAACTCTTGACTCTTAAGGGAGCAGACTCTTTCTTTTCATGCACTCTCACAGATGTTGTGTTCCAAGGGCATTAATGTACACCTGCCCTTGAAGCAGGAACCTACTGAGCCCCCTTCAAGAAATTAATGCACATCTACACTTAGAGTAGGGCTGTATTCAATCTTCTTTTGCAGTTCATGTATGTCTCTCCTTGGAGTAAGTTCTGACTTGGAAAAAAATTGTGACATATTTATGAATTTTGGTTGTGCTCACTCATAAATATGAACATAGCTTTCTTCCAAGCTTGGCACTCAAGTGTGGAGAAAGGACAGCTTGCTGTTGAAAAATGATACGTTTTCCAGCTCTTTCCCTTGCTGCCCAGGCAGTACAGTTTTCAGGGGCCATGCTAGCCACTAGGTGCTGCTACTGATGGCATAATGATGGTCTGAGCTGTTTGCATGTGCATGGAATCTGGTGTCATGGTCCAAAATCTGTGCTATTCTGTAAATGGATACAAGTGCTTGCAGACCCTACAGTCTGAAACTTGTGGGTCTGAATTTGTACAGCTGTGTGAAAACTTTATCCTGTAGAGAGCTGAAGGCCAAACTTTCTAGTAATTTATGCTCTGTGAACCCTGCTTAGTTCCAAGAAAAGGGGAAAATGCTGGATCTTTGTGAAACCAAATTGAAATAACGTTGTCTTAAAAAGCGGCCTTTTAACCTCAAGCTTAATTTTTAACAGGAAAGTTTGGCAATACTTCAAACATTTCTCCAATAATGCCCTCCTGAATTAATTCACTAGGATAAGCAAATTTTATCTGATAATTTGCAAAGAGGATGCTGATAAACTAATTAGTGAGGAAGCAAGGGAAGTAATTTATGAGGGAGTTCTGCCTGGGCAAGGATGACTTGGCATGTACTCAGGATAGTGTAAAGACTGGAGAATAGAAAAAAAAATAGCCCATATATTGTTAGGTATGTTAGTTATTCACAGTTACTAAATACTATGGCAAAAATAAGATCTACACAGGGGGTGCTGTGCAGTGAATGAAGATATAGTGTCCAGGCGAGCTTCTTTCTGCAGTCATTCCTGCGCAACAGCACTGAAATCAATGCAGTTGCATGGCTATAACTGAGGACAGCCTTTGGCATAACATTACGAGAGGAGTTAAGCTAGAGGTCAGTCACACAAACAGAGCAGTTACATCACCCATATTAAATAATTTTTGGAAACTGACTGCTCCAGAATCAAATGAGCAGCTCAATCAAAGATTCTGGTCTTTATGTCTCTTTTGAGCATGTTCTTGCAATTGTGTACATGAATTAAGTGCATAACTGTGTGTTTACATCTTACTTAAGTCAATTAGTGTCTTGAGCATTTGTATAAGTTAAAAGGGAAAAGCAAGTAAAGATAAAGGTTGGAGGCTGGAATAATTCGACATGAGGGCTTTCTTGCAAGGTTGTGGTGGGTTGACCTCTGGGGCACATAAACCCCCCAGCCATCCACTCACTCACTTACCTGCAGGGACTAGGGAGAGAAACAGAAGAGCAACAGCAAGAGGAACACAAGGATGATGACAATAATGTTTTAATAATTAAAGCAAAGTGGACCATGCAAGCAGAACAAAACAAGGGGTTCATTCATTACTTTGCCAGGCAAATGGCCATTTCCAGAAAGAAGGTCTTGATAATGTGTAACAGTTACTTTGGTAGACAAATGTTGTCACTCTCCTCTCCTGCTTCTTTTCCCCAGCCTTCACAGCTGGATGTGACTTCACATGGTATGGAACAGCCCTCTGGTCAGTTTGGGCCCACTGTCTTTCTTGACTGTGTCTCCTCCCAGCCCCTTGTGCACAACCAGTTTCCTCACTGAGCATGTGGATTGGAAAAGAGAAAAGCCTTAATGCTGCACAGATACTGTGCAGATAGCTAAAACAGTGATGTATTATCAATGTTGCTTTGGTCACAAACCCAAAATACAGCACCAAACTGGCTTCTGTGAAGAAAACTAGCTCTGTCCCAAACTGACCTAGTACAAAGGTTCATTTTTCCTTCTAAGACAATTGGTAGCATAGTGAATGCTATAGAATACTGCTGACAGATGCCTTTCATGACTTCTACCAAAGCCTTTTACAGTTCTGCTCCCACTGATCCCATCACAGTTTGCTCTTTTATCCCCAGCAATTACAAGGGCAAGGAAACAAAGGAGGCATCATTACTGACAAGCAGCTGGACGATGCCAAGCCTCTCTGTTCCCGTATTTTGCTTTGAAGATATTTTGGTTACTTTACCATTCTGTTTACCCAAACTCAGCTAATCAAAATTTTTAATTAAATAAGGATTAGTTTTTTCCCTCAGGACTTCATAGTACTATTTCCTGGATCCGGAAGACCAGAAGTCAATATCCTCTGGACAGCTTCCCAGCACAAAGCTTGCGGAGAGCTACACTGCAGCTTGCTGAAAGCCAGTTATGCTTGGGTTTCCACACTCATATAAGGTACAACAGAGATTTCTTACCAAGCGTTTAGAATGTTTAAATCCCAGTCTCTTCCTTATCTTGGTTGACTAAATGTACTAAGTATATCCAAAAGTGTTCTTCCAAATTTTGTGCATTGTAATGCATCTGAGTTCTAACAGACTATTTATCTGAATACTCTTTTTGTTTTTATGTATACCTCAGCTAAAAGAAAAGAGGTGCAATATGTACAGTTAATGAATCTTCCATTACTTGCCTTTATAAAGCACAGATAACTTCTGACACTGAATTCCGATAATGTTTTGGCTGGGGAGGTCCGCGCTTTGTTCTTGTTTCAGTTTAAAGCACATGAGATGATTCATCAGAAACTGTTGCTGCCGAAATGCATTTGCAGTGAGATCCATTCAATTACAGTACTTTTGTTCCAGGAGATGTCATCAGTGATGTTGTGCAGATAGCCAGGATTATTTATTGATTTTTACCAGTGTCTCCCTAAGCATATCTAGCCACCTAAATCTGTGTTTTATAAAGCCATAATTACTTCATTGGTAAGCTCCACCAATGCCTACCTTCCTCACAATTTGATGTTGTCAGACACGTTAGCACTTTACCTGAGCCTTGAGACATCTTGTGTAGAAAATACATGGCAAAGATGAACATCAGCAAAACTTCCTCTAGATTTTAAAATAATAAAATATTATATTAGTAACCTCCTGAATTCCATGAGACTACCCTGATAATAATGTCCAGAGTGAACAATTTTGAAAGCAAATGAAATGCAAGACTGTTTTATCCTCATTGTCACATGTATAAAATGTACTATTTTCTGGGTGGTAATTTGCTGCTTTTTACCTAAAATACTTAGAATAAATCAAATGCAATATATAAATCACATTTCAAAATACCCGCTATTTACTTTTATTCATTTTCTTGTCTTACCTACTTTGTATGAAGAACTTCATTTATGTCAGGCAAAACCCACTCGGGTTTTGACATGGAAAATTATAGCTGAAGTTTTCTGAAATTACACTGAGTCAGTGCACACCAAGAAATTCAGCCTTCAAACATTTTGAAAAGCAAAGTTTTGAAGCCTATGGAGAAAATCTCAGCCTGACAAATAAGTTTTCAGATGTTGCACATACACTACGTAAGTTACAGGAAAAAAATGTTCTACACGTTTTATACGTATTTTCAGGCTGAATATTTGGAAGAATTTCTTCTCAGAAAGAGTGGTGAGGCACTGGCGCAGGCTGCCCAGGGAGGTGGTGGACAGATCAGCACTGAGGGACATGGTTTAGTGGGCAATATTAGTGGTATGTGAACGTTTGGACTAGATGGTCTTGGAGGTCTTTTGCAACCTTAATGATTCTATGATTCTGTTTTTCATGCTTAAAATATTCACATAGTTTTCCTGCCCTCTCACACATGCTACTAGATGCCTCAACAGTCACTAACCCAACATGTTAGGTGTAGAAGAATGCAAAAACAAACAAACAAACAAAAAAAAAACCTCATAGGAAAAGACTTTATTCAAAATGTCATTTTTAAGGAATGAGAGTCTGGTATCTTCAAACTTCTAACAAATATTGTATGTCCCCTTAGGAAACTCCAGCTCCGTGCTTCCTTATGATGAAATGCAATCACTGGTCTTAAAGGATGATGAGATTCCAGATCTTGAAACTGTTACACTGGAAACATGTTGCTGTCTCGGAAATGGATCTTGATCTTTCTGCAGTGAAGCCAATGTAGAGAATAATTCAGTATATGAAGAACTCATGAATCTCTAAGGACAAAGACAGCTTTCTGACAGGGAGGACTTTTAAAAAGATGGGGTTTTGATCATGCTTAAGAGATTGGAATATCCAAGTAAGAAAGAATTATCAAGAAAATGTGACAAGGATCAAAGAGAATACACTACTTTTCTGCTTCATGTGCAATGCAGCCTTCTGGTTTGATGAAGCAGTGCTCATTTTTCTTGGAAAGTTCATGCTGTTAAAAACCTTAGGGAGTTCCTTGGCTTCTGTCCTCTGTTTCCAGGAAAGATTCCTTGTTGAACTGTTCAGAAGAAGAAAAATAACACGGAGGTACATTGCAAAAATGCTAAGAAAAAGATTTCAAGGCAGAGCGAAGCTATTGTCTGTGAAATGCACTGGTGGCAGCATTGCATAGAAATGCACAGGAGACAGACAGAAGTGACACAAGTGCTTACAGAATACATTAATATTTTAATTTAACGTCTCCCATTTCCTTTGGCAAAGAGTGCGTGTTTTCCTTTGCTTCCTTTTATCACTGATGTCCTTATAGTAGCCGTTGTTGCTTTTGATGGTCCTGGACAGATTTAATTCTATCAAGGCCTTCACATTCCTAATCCAATTACCTGACTGCTCAGACAATGTCTGTATTCTTTCCAGGCTACCTGTCCTTGCTTCTACCCTCTACAGGCTTCTTTTTCATGTTTCAGTTTGACCAGGATTTCCTTGCTCATCCATACAGACCTCCTGGTGTTTTTTCCAACTTCCTCTTTGTTGGGCTGCATTAAGCTTGGAGGAGGTGATCTTTGAATGTTAACCAACTTTCTTGAGCCCCTCTTCCTTCCAGAGGTCTTCTGCTTTGCAGATCCATGAAGAGGGCAAAGTCCAGGGTAGCAAGATTGCTGTGCATTCTCCTATTTCCCTTAGCACTATACCATTTCATGGTTACAGTAGCCAAGACAATGGGCTTCATATTCCCCACTAGTCCTTCTTGGTTATAACAAGATCTAGAGTAGCACTTTCCTTCATTGACTGTTTCCTGCATTGACTGTTCAATGCACTCCAGGAACCTTCTGGGTTGCTTATGCCCTGTTATGTTTGGGTGGTTGAAGTCTCCCGTAAGGACCAGGGCTTGTGAATGTGAGGCTGATTCTGTCTATAGAGAGCCTCATATGTTCAGATACTTTTTGCAAAATTGTTTGTAAGTGACATAATTTCTTTTCCTGGAGATCACCCAAATCCTGTCATAAAAATGCTTTGGTTGGGATGACACTGAGAAATGTGTAAAAAAATATTATTCTTCATTCAAGCTGGTAAACTTCCCTAAAGGGATTTGCAGCTATGTTGAAGGAAGTGCTGGCAGTGTGAGAATAAGGGCAGGCAGAGAGCATAACGTACTCTGTGACCAAGAAAATAATCTCTAAACAGAGATTCTCATAGGCATAGAAATTTCTGTGTTATTCTGATTAAATGGAAGATTTTGCAGTAAAATATGATGAGAAAATTGAGCTGCCAGCACACTGCATGATGAACAGCTGTGAGTGGAGCCAATATTCCCAGCATGTGTGTGGCTGAGTCCATCCTGCACTCCTTTCCTCTGGCAAGTCTTTCTTCTGGGTGGCAGCAGACAGCTTTGCTGATCAGAGACTTTTCTATTCTACGATGAGTGTCCCAAGGCCATATCCCAAAAACCTACCTGGTTTGACCTCACTTGACTGACCCCTTGCTTGACTAAGTGGAGAAGGCTTGTTGTGCTTTGGATACCTGCTGGATGAAAATTATTACATTTGAAGAATAATATGATCACAATTTTATTTAAGCATATGAACAGGAGGGGGGACAGCTATTTACGAGGGTGGATAGTGATAGGACAAGGGGGAACGGTTTTAAACTGAGACAGCAGAGGTTTAGGTTAGATAGTAGGAGGAAGTTTTTCACACAGATGGTGGTGACACACTGGAACTGGTTGCCCAAGGAGGCCGTGGATGCCCCATGCCTGCAGGCATTCAAGGCCAGGCTGGATGTGGCTCTGGGCTCTGGTGTTTGGTGACCCTGCACGTAGCAGGGGGGTTGAAACTACGTGGTCATTGTGTTCTTTTTCAACCCAAGCCATTCTATGATTCTATGATTCTATGATTCTATGATTCTATGATTCTATGAATATGGCAGTAGAAACAAACATCTACAGTGCCAGATCCAGTTTGCTGCTGTTGCAGATAGTTCTGCAGAAATTTGTTCATCAGCAGAACAAGCTTCTAGATTTATACACCAGCTGTGTATTCATCTATGAAGACCTGAGGACTAGAGAGATTCAAGTAAGACTCTGAGCAGTGGAAGAGGATAATTCGAAAATGAGTCCATATTGGGAGAGAAAATGCTATCTAATCTGGGAAAAAGTACCACTCAGAAAAGCCAGGACACAAGCCTGATTGAGCAAGAGGGATATAGTTAAGCCCACAGCTTTAACAACTGATTTTATCAGCTGCCAGGGTATATGAAGCATCACAAATCTATGGGAAAGATTGGCAATCAAAGGATGTATAAACGCATTACTGAAACAGCATTGAAAATACCGTGTCAGTTACATCATTTCACAGGGTCTAGATTTTCTTTCCCTTTTCTTCAGACCACAGTTTTCGCATATCTTTTTCCCTTATAAATCTTGTATGCTATAAGCTCCTTTCAACAGATTTCACAGAATTGTGTTTAAAAATAATCTATTTAACCTCACTTAGATGTGTAGAATGTCCTGGCTGAAAGATGAGACAAGTAAAGGAGATAAAGATGGGTTTGAGGTTGGAGATGAGGGAAAGTGGCCAGGACAGAGTGTAGTGCTCAGGTACATTTTAAGGGATGGACAAGGAAGCAAAAGCTGTCAGTAAGGTCGTGCATGCCTGCCCATCACATCTCTAAGGAAAGGGGATGTCCAAGGATCCTTTGTAAGGAGCAGCTGAGGGCATCTTTCTCTCACTGCTGATGCCAAATACCTGCTTCTGCTCTGGGAGGCAGCATCATTCTGATAAACAATTTTGTCTTTGTGAAGAACTTAATATTACCATGTTGTATTTGATAACAGTATTACTGCATCCTTTCTTTCCTCTTTCCTGCAGAATAGTATTAGAAATCTGTGCAGCTTTGAGTTACAGACATGAAATGATGGAGAAGCTTCTGACTGTAGATTCTGGGTCTTGTGGAATTAGGTGTAGATTCATGTATAACTGTATTATTATTCCTTATTTTTCTTTAAGACTTATATCTGGACTTATAATGATTTGACTGATAATATATCAAAGATACTGAAAACAAATTACTGAGTATATATATTTATATAAACTGTGCCTCCTCTTTCCTCACAAGTAAAATTGTAAGCATTAGTAGTGGCAAGAGCTAAAAAACCTACAGATGAAATGCACAATACGTCAGTTGGAATCACTGTCAGAGTTACCAGTATTTATTTTCTTCATCACAGTAGGCCTGGTTTCCATAAGTGGCTGAAGGCTCTGAGAGGTGTTGAAAAGTTAATGTTAATCTTACTTTCAATGACATGTACCAGTTTCTTGGGTGTATTTGTTTCTATGTATCTTAGAAGGGGCAGAGACATTCCCCTTTCCAAGTAATAATTCAGCAAAGTATATACGTGTTGAAGATTATCATAGAATCATAGAATCATAGAATCATAGAATCATAGAATCACCAAGGTTGGAAAAGACCTTCAAGATCATCCAGTCCAACCGTTCACCTATTCCCAGTAGCTCCCACTAAACCATGTCCCTCAACACAACATCCAGCCTTAATTCTCCATAGCTTTTCATTTCCTTCCGGAGGGAGAACATACTGAATGTAGATGTACAGCCTGCTACTCCCTGGTAATGAAAAGCAACTCCAAAATTCCATTCTCCTTCCTCTTCTTTCCTACAGTCATACAGAAATTAGACTTCAGATAAAGTCTGAGTGAAGACCTGCCTCACATTTTGCTGACAGCCTCTTAGCAATCATAGAACACAATCATATTGCAAAGACACTTGGTGGTGGTGTTTGTTTTAGGGTTTTTTGGTTTTTTTGTTTGTTTGTTTGTTTTTTGTTTTGTTTGTTTTGTTTTCTGGTGTTGTTTTTTTTTTTTAATATATAAATGCAAATAATCAAATCCATGTAGGCGCATCTGGTTACGTGTATAAGAAAAGAAGAAATAAATTCATATTAATTCCTGGAAGGCTTGGAAGCAGCTTTGTGACTGCAGCAGACTGTAAGGGTAAGTTTGCTGAACATACAGTGATTGGAGATCTTCAGAAAGAGGCATGTTGTAAGGTAGTGTTTTCCAGAGAACTCAGAATAGGAGAGCATGCAATGGAATGAAAGTAAGTTGAAACAAACGTGTACTTCAGTATGATGACAGACCCTCCTGGATATGTGAGAAAGAAACTGCCAGCAAGCATGGAAACTTAAAAAGTATTGTGGTGCTTATTAAAAAACTTGCCAGCCCACACAGCCTTGTCTCATACACTCATCTGACGTTTCAGATACCCTCATCCTGCCTACTCTTGTGTTCTCTTGGGCCTTGCAATTTGGCCAGGAATTTTTAATGTTTGATTACTGGATGTATCAAGAAGTAGAACAATGCTTTTATTGCCTGATGACTGTCAACAACTTCAGATTTAAAATTACTCTGAAGTCTATATTAAGACCACAGATTTCAAATTACAAAGATTTTTCACGTACATAAAATTGGAGATGCAGTCTCTGTTAAAAAACAGCCCATGGTTTCCTGAGAGGGAGGGAGAGAGGCAAGGAGGGAAGGAGGGAAGGAAGGAAAAGGAAGTGGCCAGTGAATGATGTCATTTTTATATTTTTGATAGATAAGATGCTGTTGTCTGAGATCCTCATAACTGTGAGCAGGGAGATTTCTGTGCCTGTTCCCTGCTGTGTGTTAGCACAGGGGCTAGGAAGTAGCCAGCAATCATCCATTCCCCACAGAAAGTACTACACTGTTGTGGCAAATTACTAGTTGAAATTGAGTAACCTAGTAAGCCCTGAAAAACTGCCCTGTTAAGGCAGTACAGGCCTCCCATACAGTTAAGAATGAAAAATCAGTGTGTTTAAACAAAGAAATAGGTCGAGAAATGGGTAGATGGTGTTTGGAGGTGTGTATTTGGGAAATGGGAGAAAAAGGGGTGAGTGGGGAGGAGAGCAATCATTTTGTTTTTCAGTGATGGGCTTCTTCATTCTCCCCATCACGAATTTTAACTTCGTTGAGCCTGTGGGCTGAACTGCTTCATCCTCTCCCTCCATTTCCATCAGGGTTCAGTGGTTCACATCAGCATTGCCCCATCTCCTTTGGTTTCCTGCTGAAACTCCTAATTTCTTAATGGGAGCTGCAAGCCAGAACTATGGAGAATGAGATGTACCGCCAGCAGCAGGCTATTTCCTGCTGACTCACGGGTATTGCCAACACTCTCATGCCCCTTTCCAAACTCCTTCCTGCACTATTTGGTCGTGCTGACTTGTAGCAAAATTAGATCCCCTAATCTGCACAGATGGTGATGTACAGATGCAAGGGTACAGCACACCCCAAGACAGATAAACTCCAGTGCACACAGCTGTTCACTTTGTTGGCAGTACAGTTACCCTCTGCTTAATGAAATCGTACACCCCACTTTCCCCCCATCCTTCCCCTATGTTTACCCTTTCTGACAGATCTGTTGTCTTTATGCTAGCCCCTGTGGCACTCTTATCACCTCCCCCTAATGGCCGTGCAATATTTTCACATGATCTTTGGCAAACTCCTACCCACTTAATTGAAACCCTGTACTTTATCCCATGTATTTTCCATTGTATCTTGCCATCATTCATCATGTAATTTTTAATGGATTAATATCTTTAACTAAGCATGCATGCAATACCCATGTGTTCATGCTAGTTATCTGCTAAAGTAAGATCTGCATATCTCCCAGTCTTGATCACCTCCGCTATGTTAGACTGCAGAAACATTCTGTCAGCCTTCAGTATTTCAGTAGCTGTTCAACAGACTTCTGTGATCACTAGATATTTATCACCATAGTCTCAAACTCTCTATTACTTTAGCTGTACAGCTGTAATAAACAAATTTCATGATTCTGGAGTCTGGATAACAACATCATAGTCCTCCACTAAGCCACTGGGAGACGCCCTAACAGCAAGTCTGCTTCATTCTCATTCAAACTTAGGAATTGCTCCGGCCTCGCTGAAATCAGTTTTGACTTCATGTTCACCAGATGCAGCTTTGCTGACAGTACCACAATACATTTGAAGCAAGTTTAAAACAGATTTCCTTGAGAGGTGGTGGATACCCCAGCCCTGAAGACATCTAAGGCTGGATGGAACTCTGAGCACAGATGGAGGTGTAGGGGTCCCTGTTCATTGCAGAGGGTTGGACTAGGTGGCCTTTAAGGGTCCTTTCAAACCAAAATGATTCTAGAAGTGAAATAATTTTTGATCTATAGCAACTGTAGTACGTGATAAATATGACAAAAAAAAAACAAAAATAATTACACTACCATTTCCATTATCTGTGGTTTAACTTACCAAAACATCAATGTGCATTGCAGTGAATAATTTCGTCTTTTATCTTTCTGACTATCTTTACATAATCCAATTGAGCTGGAGAGCACATCAAATCAGAGAAAAGAACATGTGACAAGAACATGGCATCACCAAGGAAGCGATCAGTAGCTGCTATCACAATTGCAGTACTGCTATTGACACACTGGTTAAATAATTTGTACCCCATCCGTGTCCTCTGTCCTGCCCTCTTACCTCAGCCTCTGCACAACATCCTGCTCTCCTCTGCCTTTGGCTGGCACAGGGCTGCAGCTCTT